>NC_134353.1:126682916-126705416 GCF_048569485.1 Anomaloglossus baeobatrachus
CGTGCATATATACACACAGACACACATCAATACACGTATCTATGTACACACACACACACAAAGCTACAGCCTTTTGATACAGGAACTTCTAAAAGGAGCTGAAGACATGAGGGAATGGCACTTTGACAAACAATGCAACTTCTTCCATGTTTACTTGTCAAAGTTCTGTCCATTTGGCAGTGGCTGTGCCAGATACTAGGGCCCACCCCCATTCACTACCTAAAGTATGATGCGGTGACTGCTAAACATTCAGCGGCAACAGTTTACAAAAAAGAAAGAAGCCCAGAGATTCACTTTAAGGGGTATTCCCATCTCCAAGATCCTATCCCAATATGTACTAGATGTAATAATAAGAAATATTAGCAAATACCTCCAATTAGAAATGTAGTATAGTTCTTCTGATTAACAATGTCTCTTACCACATTTCCAGGGCATTAGCTATCCATGGTTACGATCACGCATATAGTCACAGTTAGTTGCTCAATGGTAATAGCTATAAATAAGTAAGGTCCTGCAATGTCTGAACATGAGGTGAGAGACATTCCATAGTTAGAACTATACTACATTTCTAATTGGCGGTATTTGCTGCTGCTACATATTGAGAAAGGATCTTGGAAATGGGACTACCCCTTTAAGTGCTCGCTTAATCGGATGAGTGAAAAGCGAGAAAAGCTCGCATTGCGCTTGCACCAATGTTGGTGAATGAGGCAGAGCAGATCAGTAATTTTTTTTTCTCATCCAGCTTCGGGTTGAGAAAAAAGTCACAGCATAATGCATATGGCAGAGCAAAATGATTAAATGCTCGTGTGACTCCCTCTTGGAAGCATTTTGGGAGGACAACACGACACACTCATGTATGCAGACGTTTCCCTTTTAGAAAACCTTTTCTCCAAAGCAACTTGTAATGTCCAGAAACATGGAATTCATATACAGTGCCTACAAGTAGTATTCAACCCCCTGCAGATTTAGCAGGTTTGATAAGATGCAAATAAGTTAGAGCCTGCAAACTTCAAACAAGAGCAGGATTTATTAACAGATGCATAAATCTTACAAACCAACAAGTTATGTTGCTCAGTTAAATTTTAATAAATTTTCAACATAAAAGTGTGGGTCAATTATTATTCAACCCCTAGGTTTAATATTTTGTGGAATAACCCTTGTTTGCAATTACAGCTAATAATCGTCTTTTATAAGACCTGATCAGGCCGGCACAGGTCTCTGGAGTTATCTTGGCCCACTCCTCCATGCAGATCTTCTCCAAGTTATCTAGGTTCTTTGGGTGTCTCATGTGGACTTTAATCTTAAGCTCCTTCCACAAGTTTTCAATTGGGTTAAGGTCAGGAGACTGACTAGGCCACTGCAACACCTTGATTTTTTTCCCTCTTGAACCAGGCCTTGGTTTTCTTGGCTGTGTGCTTTGGGTCGTTGTCTTGTTGGAAGATGAAATGACGACCCATCTTAAGATCCTTGATGGAGGAGCGGAGGTTCTTGGCCAAAATCTCCAGGTAGGCCGTGCTATCCATCTTCCCATGGATGCGGACCAGATGGCCAAGCCCCTTGGCTGAGAAACAGCCCCACAGCATGATGCTGCCACCACCATGCTTGACTGTAGGGATGGTATTCTTGGGGTCGTATTCAGTGCCATCCAGTCTCCAAACGTCACGTGTGTGGTTGGCACCAAAGATCTCGATCTTGGTCTCATCAGACCAGAGAACCTTGAACCAGTCTGTCTCAGAGTCCTCCAAGTGATCATGAGCAAACTGTAGATGAGCCTTGACATGATGCTTTGAAAGTAAAGGTACCTTACGGGCTCGTCTGGAACGGAGACCATTGCGGTGGAGTACGTTACTTATGGTATTGACTGAAACCAATGTCCCCACTGCCATGAGATCTTCCCGGAGCTCCTTCCTTGTTGTCCTTGGGTTAGCCTTGACTCTTCGGAAAAGCCTAGCCTCGGCACAGGTGCAAACTTTCAAAGGCTGTCCAGGCCGTGGAAGGCTAACAGTAGTTCCATAAGCCTTCCACTTCCGGATGATGCTCCCAACAGTGGAGACAGGTAGGCCCAACTTCTTGGAAAGGGCTTTGTACCCATTGCCAGCCTTGTGACCCTCCACGATCTTGTCTCTGATGGCCTTGGAATGCTCCTTTGTCTTTCCCATGTTGACCAAGTATGAGTGCTGTTCACAAGTTTGGGGAGGGTCTTAATTAGTCAGAAAAGGCTGGAAAAAGAGATAATTAATCCAAACATGTGAAGCTCATTGTTCTTTGTGCCTGAAATACTTCTTAATACTTTAGGGGAACCAAACAGAATTCTGGTGGATTGAGGGGTTGAATAATAAATGACCCTCTGAATAAACTTTTCACAATTTAAAAAAAAAAAAAAGAAATAACATTCTTTTTTGCTGCAGTGCATTTCACACTTCCAGGCTGATCTACAGTCCAAATGTCACAATGCCAAGTTAATTCCGAATGTGTAAACCTGCTAAATCTGCAGGGGGTTGAATACTACTTGTAGGCACTGTACGATAAAATACTCTATATAGGCTGCTAGTAGAATTATACAGATATGCACAGGTCAATGTTTGCACATCTATGATAAATCTGCTGTAAATACTAGTATTGGCAGGAAAAATGAGTCAAATTGGTGCATTTGTTATGCATTTATTTTCTCCCCATTCATTTGAATGGGTGAAAAATGCTGTAAAAACCATACTGCAGATATGAAGAAACTACTTCACATCTGAAATGATGTCGTGTATTTTGTTGGTGCTGTGAAACACTGCGGGGGTTTTTTTTTTGTTTTTTTTTTAGGCAAAAACATATGGAATAATCTCTTGATATGAAGCTAACATGGCTTTGTCTTACTAGTGAGGTCATGAAGGGATTTATATTAATATTTTATTTGTATCAAATGAATAATGCTATTTAAGCAAGTAAAATTAATACGTAAAATAAATAATCCAAAGATAGACCCCGATCTCCATAGTACACAGTGACCGTGTGGCACCTTGACTATTAGACACTTTCGCACTAAGATGCTTCCTACAGCCAATATACCACACCCCATACTTGAAGAATTGTTTTTTGTTTTTTGTTTTTTTTATATGGAAATTGTTTTTTTATTGAAAAGAAAAACTAAAAAAACAAAAACAACCCATAAAACCCCATATTCATTGTGCAGCGCCCACATTCTTCTAGTGCGGACGGCATCTTCTTCTTGATTCAAATTACGCTCTTATTGCAAGTTTCTTTCTTAATGGCTTCCCGATATAAATAATGTATAAATTAAGAATGTAAAAGCTCAGCGCGCGCTAATACTTCTGCAGACGGCTCGCACCTGCCTTCAATTATGAAGACTACGCCGTTGTGTAGACTGTTTGTTGTGTTCCCATAACTACCTGGCGGCACTGCCAATTTCCGAAATGTTGGGAAGTAAATTCAATATTAAAACAAATGAGTTAGAAGAAGAGGCTCTTTGGGCCAGGAAACCACGAAAAGAGCAGTGGAAATTGTAATTTGTCACCCGCTAAATATGTCCTGTGCATCATTTAACATAGAAAACAGGCTGCCACCCACGTCACATAGCCATGGAGAGCCGGACTGCCAACTTTATAGTTTTATAATGGGCAGAAACTCGTAACCAGAATGAAGAAATAACAGGATAAATGTCATCATCCAAAGCCGACCCGGAAAAATCAGCGCCTTGGGCTGAAAATAAATCGGAAAATATGTAGACTGGACGTAATACAGACCAAGGCGAAGAAGAAGCAGCTGAAAAATATGGTTATAAGAAATGACTTCACTAGTGATGAGCGAGCACTACCTCGTAACAAGCAGTCGGATGGGCACGACTCAGGTACCCGAGTACAACAGCGTCAATGGGAAACTCTAGTAATTTTTCAGGGAAATCTTCCAGAAAAATGCTAGAGTTCTCCATTGCCTTCCATTATATCAAGTACTTGAGTCGTGCCCATTCAAACATCCAACTGCTTGTTACGATTACCGAGCACCCGAGCAAGGTAGGGCTCGCTCAGCACTACTTTTCATGTGATTCATAAACACCGTATTAGAAAGACCCTCCATACCAGTGACCTGCAAACAATAACCTTCCAAATGTTCAGAAACAATTGATCAGGAGCAGGGCGGACATATCACATGTTGTGCAGAATGAGGGGGCAGCATGTCAAACGCAAGCGGAGATACGTATATACACTATACAGTGACCGCAGCAAATGCCCTACATATTGTTCTTCTACATAGTCTTGTTGGGAAGTTTGGATGTTGGTTCACATTAAGGCATGCACCCTCTACTAATTACACCCACTGCTCTCACACCATATGCTCAGTCTGTGCAGCTGAATGGAAATATATACACACATACACTATAATATTATATTTATATACATACATATATATATATATATATATATATATATACACATACACACATGTACATATACACACACACACACATACATATTATATATAATCTATCTACATGTGCACGTATACACACACACACACACACACACACACACACACACACACACACACACACACACACACAAGCGCCAATCCCATCTGAAAAATAGGGTACCGTGCTAATGTTTTCCACTGTAGAAAGCGCTCTACCCTCTCATTACATTACCATTAGTGATGAGTGGGCACTACCATGCTCAGGAGCTCGGTACTCGTAACGAGCAGGTCGGACACTCAGGATAGGCTTGACTCATGTACCACGTATAATTGCGGCCAATGAGAAACAAGCACTTTTCTGGGAAATCTTCAGGAACAATGCTAGAGTTCCCATTGACTTCCATTATACACGGGTGCTTGAGTTGCACCTATCCGAGCACCCAACTGCTCATTCCGAGCACCAAGCACCAGAGCATGGTAGTGCTCACTCCTCACTAATTACCATTATTGGGTGGAGCCCAGTACTAATATTTCATAAGGGGCCACTTTTCATTTACCCATACCCATAATTCACCAACCTGGCAGATGTCGCCTCATAAGAGCTGGTGCACTACAAGTCTGAGGATGACTGGCTTCCATCATGCCGTTGCATATTCTGCATGGCTCCCAGAAATCTATACTATCAATAATCTGAGAATGTAACAGCGATAAATGTGAAGCAATGCATATGACCGTACGTGGATTCACATACTTGATAACAGGCTACACAAAGATGTAACAGTAACCCATTAGGCCCAGCAATACGCAATTATCTTCTCATCCCAGCCTTGACATTGGACGTAATACTGCCATCTGTCCTAGAAGCTGGAAGGCTGGCCTGGCTCAGTATGGCCGCCATATGTATAGAAACACAGATATATTTGACATTGGCCATTTAAAATCCACTTGCAGAGCTAAATCTGGAGGATTTTGTGGAGGTCATCAATATTCTGCAATAATTAGGAACACAATGAATAAGGATTAGACCAAATCCTATAACAAAAGGCTTATTGTGAAAAGGCTTATCTGTGTTACACACCGGCAGATTGGCCATTACAGACTTACATTTTAGTGGCCAAATATTATTACAGTCCTAACTGTAATCTTCTTATAAACCTATTCCTTTTGTCCAGGACTGTATAGCAGCAGAAGTCATTTTTTGACCATGAAGAATGTACTGAGTGCAGTCACTAGCGGATATGGAGGCCACATATGCGTAGAGGATCACTCGTCCATGGCGATACTACTGTGAGCATGATCCCGCTCCACAACGCAAATAATGCATCACCAAGTGGGTACACGCTATGGTTTCAGGGGCAAATCAGATAAAACAAGCTGCAGTCATTCTTGGCCATAAGTTACATATATAGACACAAATAATGGATATTTATAGGAGCAGTCTGACACCTCGTACAAAACCAGATCACAACTGGATAATGAGAAAGGATCATCAGAACAGAAGCTTCTTAAAAAGTTGACCCAAGATGTCAACCATTAATGGTCCAAGTATGGACCGCGATGTCAGACCTGATGAAGGTCTCCTGATCTCATTTATGCCTACAAGGATGTGGAGATTCGGTCAAATCGGTTAGGACCATGAATGTTGGATGTCTGAGTCCACCATGTTGGGTAGACTTCGATAAAACAATTAGGACAAACTAGGTGGCCCCTTATAGAGGAACTTGTCACTTTCAGAAAGGGCCATCATATCCGATAAGGGACATGCCCTCATTGAGTGCCTTAAATGTGCGGGTAATCGTATTAGGACTGATGAGGGCCAAAAAAGAAAAAAAGTCAGACTCCCAACAACCATTGAGTGACAAAACATCCCAGCGATAAGCCATCACTTTTCAGATGGGAACATCCCTTTAAGAGAGAGGTGTACATAAAGATGTAGCGAGGTCTTGCTATACACGGCCGACCTAGGACGGATGCTCAGGCTCGGTTAGAGCTCTGGTATACTAATCAATCACAGGGGTTCCCCAGGAGTATCTGATCTCTCCTTACATAGGAATTGTTGCATTCGTTCTACACAAACATCCTGCAAACCACAAAAGTGTCGAAAATCACAATTTGGGCTCAGTTCAAGCATGTGGTAGAATAAAAACACCCAACACATCTTGAATTCTGATCCAAAAATGCCTGGCCGCAGTGCCAGGGAACACATTGTACAGGAATCAATACTCTAAGTTTGGTAAATTTTCTACCGCAGGACAATAGATGAGACAAGCAGAAGGCGGTGCAGAGCGGCAGATAACCTGCACTATATGGCGGCACTCCAGGACGGCTACATATAAACTGGAACACACAATCTTTGTTAATCTGCATCCAGCTACAAGAGCGAGCGAGCGAGCGAGCGAGAGAAATAATCTCAAACTTCAACTAAAGCGCACACAAGATGAACTGGTTCCAGCAAGAAGCAGCGCTTTATGTCGTGTCTGTAAGAGCGGAGATACGCACACACCCGTGATTTACCAGGAACATATAGAAATGAGTCAAGGTGAAGGTATGATGACCAGGTGGATTAGGTGGGGCGCTGAGGAGATCGGCACTTGACAGCTCCATTATTTAATAAAGGTTAAGGAAGATCCCATGTCCCACTGACTGCACCTCACAAGCACATCTATCGCCTGCTTTCTACCCTTAGGCTTTTATATTGTCATGTCTGACGTCTACAAGGAAAGTGAAGGCTTTTACAGGAAAATTCTTGCTGTGCTGATTTTTCGATCTACACACAAAAACACTAATTTCCCACAAACCATTAGCTGTACATGATCGTGAATGTAACCTTCCCATCAGAACTTCACAAGAGGACACACTATATGTATAGATAAATGGTAAGACTTAAAGGGAACCTGTCCGCTGATCAAGGCTGCCCAAACAGTGAGCGGCATGGATCGACCACTGGCTGCACGATCACAGCCAGGTATGGCTTGATATCAGCGGTGAATTGACAGCTGGCATCAAGTCGCAAAAGTATTACACAGATTCCCACCGCACCAGGGCAATAGGTAAGAACTGGACAAAGCACCAAAACTGGTGCATCTAATGAATGTTCCACTTCTAGGGTGGCTGCGGGCTGCTGTTTTTAGGCTAGGAAGGGCCCAATAATCATGGGCACACTTACGAGTCTGATAATACCAGCCACCAACTGTTTGATTTACCTAGCCTGGTTATCAAAAATAGGGAACCCCCAAGCGTTTTGTTTTTTTTCTTTAAATAATTAAAAAAAAAAAAAACTGCATAGGATTCCCACTATTTTTGTTAAGGTAAAAGGTAAATAAGACAGCTGAGGACTGCATCCCACAGTTGTCTGCTTTACCTGCACTAGTTATTATTAAAGGGGTGGGGGGGACCCAACGTTATTTTTTTCTATTATGTTTTAAGGAATCTTCCCCATGCTCAAAAGCTTGTTGATTGGCTGGGCTGCATCCTTTCAATAAAATTTGTTCAGCATACGAACAGCACCCACACTCCGTAACTGGACACAGACTTACGTGAAAAGTCAGTGTTCGAGTCCGAGCCCCTGTATGAACTCCGAACTTTACAGTTTGGGTTGACTCATCCCTACTTATAACTGTGCCCCTGCTATGCACAGTGTAATGACGGTTTCTGATTATGTAGAGCTGCTGGAGTTCATGGTTGGCACATGTGCATTTCCTCCTGCCCAGGAGCTGTGGTAAGTCACTTATCAATAAGAGTATACAGAAGAAACAATATGGGCTGACAGCTGCTACATTCTGAGGTAACACATTTCCCTTCCTGCTTTATCACAGGAGGGAGTTTTCTGCCTCGTCACCAATCCAGTGAGTTCATCAAAAATCAAGTGAGCCCTCTGGAGCTCGTATGTCACTGACTTGATTGATGATGATCTCAGAAGGCCGGAGATGCAGCAGAATCACTTACTCCTGTGTTACCTCAGAAAGTAGCAGCTGTGCGCTCCTGCAGCTCCCTTCCTATTGATTGCTTCTGCATCCAAAGGTGAGGAGAGAGAAGCCGGTGCTGATGGGGCGGGCGTAACGTCACAACCTCACATGAGCGCCGAGAACACAAGTGCTGGCAGTGCTGGAACCACGTCGGCACAGGAGGTGAGTATAAAGTATTTTAGTTGGGGGAAACATATGGAATGAAAAGGGGTTGTCCTTGTAGTGGAAACCCCTTTAGATCCCTGACCAATGCAGCATCACTGCTCTAGGAGTCCTTACCGGTCTCTGCTTTTTTCCTGCAGCAATGTGTTGCACACGTGACAGATGCAGCCATGTGCTGTACATGCCCGAATCAGAGTGGATTGGTTGCAGTGGTCATAGGCAAAATGCTGGCATCATCACTGCAGGAAATAAGAAAATGCCTATGTTGGCCACTGGAGTGGTGTCACTGGAGCGGAGAATTAAAGGCTAAATATTAGGTTGATTTTATTATACAACATTTTTTATGACCAATTTTCTGAAAAATACTGGAAAATTCTTTGAAAGCACAAAAGATTCATGCCCCAAGTGCAATGTGCAGTTCTGCTTTTAGTATTACTTCAATTTATTGCAGAAAGGGAAAAAAAAAAGAAGCTGTCTATCATGGATGGAATAAGCATATCCTACTGTTCAGGGTATACAGCTTCCATGCTGAACTATGCAAAGCCATAGTTACAAGCTACAAAAACTATTGAGTGTTGTCTGATTTTTGTAATTTGTAAAGCTGCCCATTAGGACAAAGCATGTTTGGAACAGCCTGACTTTGGGATCCCTGACCACAAATGTTCAGGTAAAGAAGGATCAGGAATATTACATTTCAGCATGCCTAGTACTTTGTTCTCATGGAGTCTGACCTCGGCTTATTCCCCTCTCCCCATTGAAAATATGTGCATGTGCATTGAGGGAGGTTGGAAGAGTGAATTGATGTATGCTGTGCCAATGTTTGGCCGTCAACTGTCCATGGTGCGCAGACGCGTTTATTGAGCCCCCTAGGTCCACCTTGCCCTTATCCATAGTGGCATGCATTTTGGCCAGTAATAAACAGGACATGAATGGCCCATTTAGAGGAGCCACTAATAGCAGAATTAGCATACTTAGAAATGCTAATGCCTGAATATTAACCCATCCTGGTGAACAATATTCGGATGCACTAGTAGTAAACCAAATATTCATCAGTTGCAATGATTTTTCAGCAGGCTTAAAATGTAAAATGTAGTGGGTTGTCTACAATTAGCAAAAATACAGATTTTTTTTCATCCTTACCTGGACACAGGTTTTGTGGGGTAATGCAAATAAGCACCATTTACAGTTGTGCTCAAAAGTTTACATACCCCGGCAGATTTTTTGCTTTCTTGGCCTTTTTACCAGAGAATATGAATAACAAAATAACTTTTTCCCACGCATGGTTAGAGGTTGGGTGAAGCCATTTATTGTCAATCTACTGTGTTTTCTCTTATTAAATCATAATGACAACCAAAAACATCCACATGTCCCTGATCAAAAGTTTACATTCCCTGGTGATTTTGGCCTGATAACATGCACAGACGTTGACACAAATGGGTTTGAATGGCTAATAAAGGTAACATCCTCACCTGTGACCTGTTTGCTTGTAATCAGTGTGTGCATAAAAGCTGAGTGAGTTTCTGGGATCCTGACAGACTATTGCACCTTTCATCCAGCCACTGACATTTATGGATTGTCATGGGGAAAGCAAAAGAATTTTCAACGGATCTACGGGAAAAGATAGTTGAACTGTGTAAAACGGGAAAGGGATGCAAAAAGATATCCAAGGAATTGATAATGTCAGTCAGCAGTGTTCAAACTGTGATTAACAAATGGAAAAATCAGGGGCTCTGTAAAATCCAAACCACAATCAGGTAGACCAAACATTTCGGCCACAACTGCCAGGAAAATTGTTCGGGATGCAAAGAAAAACCCACAAATAACATCAGCTGAAATACAGGAGTCACTGAAAACTAGCGGTGTGGCTGTTTGAAGATGCACAATAAGGTGGCACTTGAAGAAAAATGGGCTGCATGGTCGAATCGCCAGAGGAAAGCTATTACTGCTCAAATGTCACAAAGTATCTCGCCTACAATACGCCAAGCAGCACAGAGACAAGCCTCCAAACTTGTGGAACAAGGTCATTTTGAGTTAGGAGACCACAACCATAGACGTTACATATGGAGAGATGTCAACAAAGGCTATGATGAAAGGAACACCATTCCTACTGTAAAACAAGGAGGTGGATCGCTGATGATGTAGGGGAAGTGTGAGCTACAAAAGGCACAGGAAACCTGGTCAAAGTTGAGGGAAAGTTGAATGTAGTACGTTATCAGCAAATACTGGAGGCAAATTTGTACTCATCAGCCCAAAAGCTGCAAATGGGACATACTTGGACGTTCCAACATGACAACTATCCAAAACACAAGACCAAGTCAACCTGTCATTGGCTACAGCAGAACAAAGTGAAGGTTCTGGAGTGGCCATCTCAGTCTCCTGACCTCAATATCATTGAGCCACTCTGGGGATAACTCAAGTGCGCAGTTCATGCAAGAAAGCCCAGGAATTCACAGGAACTGGAGGCTTTTTGCAAAGAAGAATGGGCAGCTTTACCATCTGAGAACATAAAGAGCCTCATCCACAACTACCGCAAAAGACGTCAAGCTGTCATTGATGCTAGAGGGGGCAATACATGGTATTAAGAATTGGGGTATGTGAACTTCTGACCAGGGTCATTTGGATGTTTTTGATTATCATTAGGATTTAAAAAAGAGAAAACACAGTATTGTGACAATAAATGGCTTCACCCAACCACTAACCATGAGTGGGCAAAAAGATTTTCTATTGTCATTCATTCTCTGGAAAGAAGGGAATTTTGTTACTTACCGTAAATTCCTTTTCTTCTAGCTCTTATTGGGAGACCCAGACGATTGGGTGTATAGCACTGCCTCCGGAGGCCACACAAAGCAATTACACTAAAAAGTGTAAGGCCCCTCCCCTTCTGGCTATACACCCCCAGTGGGATCACTGGCTCACCAGTTTTAGTGCAAAAGCAAGAAGGAGGAAAGCCAATAACTGGTTTAAACAAATTCACTCCGAAGTAACATCGGAGAACTGAAAACCGTTCAACATGAACAACATGTGTACCCGCAAACAAACCAAAAATCCCGAAGGACAACAGGGCGGGTGCTGGGTCTCCCAATAAGAGCTAGAAGAAAAGGAATTTACGGTAAGTAACAAAATTCCCTTCTTCTTCGGCGCTCTATTGGGAGACCCAGACGATTGGGACGTCCAAAAGCTGTCCCTGGGTGGGTAAAGAAATACCTCATGTTAGAGCTGCAAGACAGCCCTCCCCTACGGGGAGGCAACTGCCGCCTGCAGGACTCTTCTACCTAGGCTGGCGTCCGCCGAAGCATAGGTATGCACCTGATAATGTTTGGTGAAAGTGTGCAGACTCGACCAGGTAGCTGCCTGGCACACCTGTTGAGCCGTAGCCTGGTGTCGTAATGCCCAGGACGCACCCACGGCTCTGGTAGAATGGGCCTTCAGCCCTGATGGAACCGGAAGCCCAGCAGAACGGTAGGCTTCAAGAATTGGTTCTTTGATCCATCGAGCCAGGGTAGCCTTAGAAGCCTGCGAGCCTTTGCGCTTACCAGCGACAAGGACAAAGAGTGCATCCGAACGGCGCAGGGGCGCCGTGCGGGAAATGTAGATTCTGAGTGCTCTCACCAGATCTAACAAATGTAAGTCCTTCTCATACCGATGAACTGCATGAGGACAAAACGAAGGCAAAGAGATATCCTGATTAAGATGAAAAGAGGATACCACCTTCGGGAGAAACTCCTGAATGTGGCGCAGCACTACCTTGTCCTGGTGGAAGACCAGGAAGGGAGCCTTGGAAGACAGCGCTGCCAGCTCAGACACTCTCCGAAGAGATGTGATCGCTACCAGAAAAGCCACTTTCTGTGATAGTCTAGAAAGTGAAACCTCCCTCAGAGGCTCGAAGGGCGGCTTCTGGAGGGCAACTAGTACCCTGTTCAGATCCCATGGATCTAACGGCCGTTTGTACGGGGGAACGATATGGCAAACCCCCTGTAGGAACGTGCGCACCTTAGAAAGTCGTGCTAGACGCTTCTGAAAAAAGACGGATAGCGCCGAGACTTGTCCTTTAAGGGAGCCGAGCGACAATGCAAATGGCCAGGGAGACACTCCCTGAGCAGAGCACCAGGATAAGAATATCCTCCACGTTCTGTGGTAGATCTTAGCAGACGTGGGCTTCCTAGCCTGTCTCATGGTGGCAACGACCCCTTGGGATAAGCCTGAAGACGCTAGGATCCAGGACTCAATGGCCACACAGTCAGGTTCAGGGCCGCAGAATTCCGATGGAAAAAAGGCCCTTGGGACAGTAAGTCTGGTCGGTCTGGTAGTGCCCACGGATGGCCGACCGTGAGATGCCACAGATCCGGATACCACGCCCTCCTCGGCCAGTCTGGAGCGACGAGTATGACGCGGCTGCAGTCGGATCTGATCTTGCGTAGCACTCTGGGCAAGAGTGCCAGAGGTGGAAACACATAAGGGAGCCGGAACTGCGACCAATCTTGCACTAGGGCGTCTGCTGCTAGAGCTCTTTGATCGCGAGACCGTGCCATGAAGGTTGGGACCTTGTTGTTGTGCCGGGACGCCATTAGGTCGACGTCCGGCCTTCCCCATCGGCGACAGATTTCCTGAAACACGTCCGGGTGAAGGGACCATTCCCCTGCGTCCATGCCCTGGCGACTGAGGAAGTCTGCCTCCCAGTTTTCTACGCCGGGGATGTGAACCGCGGATATGGTGGAGGCCGTGGCTTCCACCCACATCATAATCCGCCGGACTTCCTGGAAGGCTTGCCGACTGCGTGTCCCCCCCTTGGTGATTGATGTATGCCACCGCTGTGGAGTTGTCCGATTGAATTCGGATCTGCTTCCCTTCCAGCCACTGTTGGAAGGCTAGTAGGGCAAGATACACTGCTCTGATTTCCAGAACATTGATCTGAAGGGTGGACTCCTGCTGAGTCCACGTACCCTGAGCCCTGTGGTGGAGAAACACTGCTCCCCACCCTGACAGACTCGCGTCTGTCGTGACCACCGCCCAGGACGGTGGTAGGAAGGATCTTCCCTGTGATAATGAGGTGGAAAGGAGCCACCACTGCAGAGAGTCCTTGGCCGTCTGGGAAAGGGAGACTTTCCTGTCCAGGGATGTTGACTTCCCGTCCCATTGGCGGAGAATGTCCCATTGAAGTGGACGCAGATGAAACTGCGCAAACGGAACCGCCTCTATTGCCGCCACCATCTTCCCGAGGAAGTGCATGAGGCGTCTTAAGGAGTGCGACTGACTTTGAAGGAGAGCCTGCACCCCAGTCTGTAGAGACCGCTGCTTGTCCAGCGGAAGCTTCACTATCGCTGAGAGAGTATGAAACTCCATGCCAAGATACGTTAGTGATTGGGTCGGTGACAGATTTGACTTTGGGAAGTTGATGATCCACCCGAACGCCTGGAGAGTCTCCAGTGCAACATTCAGGCTGAGTTGGCATGCCTCTTGAGAGGGTGCCTTGACCAGTAGATCGTCCAAGTAAGGGATCACAGAGTGTCCGTGAGAGTGCAAGACTGCTACCACTGCCGCCATGATCTTGGTGAACACCCGAGGGGCTGTCGCCAGACCAAATGGCAGAGCTACGAACTGAAGATGGTCGTCTCCTATCACGAAGCGTAGAAAGCGTTGGTGCTCTGTAGCAATCGGCACGTGGAGATAAGCATCTTTGATGTCTATTGATGCTAGGAAATCTCCTTGAGACATTGAGGCAATGACTGAGCGGAGGGATTCCATCCGGAACCGCCTGGCGTTCACATGCTTGTTGAGCAGTTTTAGGTCCAGAACAGGACGGAAGGAGCCGTCCTTTTTTGGAACCACAAAGAGATTGGAGTAAAATCCTCGCCCCCGTTCCTGAGGGGGGACAGGGATCACGACTCCTTCTGCTCTTAGAGAGTCCACCGCCTGCAGCAGGGCATCTGCTCGGTTGGGGTGTGGGGAGGTTCTGAAGAACCGAAGTGGAGGTCGAGAACTGAACTCGATTCTGTACCCGCGAGACAAAATGTCTGTTACCCACCGGTCCTTGACCTGTGACAGCCAAATGTCGCAAAAGCGGGAGAGCCTGCCACCGACCGAGGATGCGGAGGGAGGAGGCCGAAAGTCATGAGGTAGCCGCTTTGGAAGCGGTTCCTCCATTTGCTTTCCTGGGGCGTGAGTGAGCCCGCCAGGAATCTGAGCTCCCTTGTTCTTTCTGAGACCTTTTGGACGAGGAGAATTGGGCCTTGCCCGAGCCTCGAAAGGACCGAAACCTCGACTGCCACTTTTTCTGTTGAGGTTTACTTGCTCTGGGCTGTGGTAAGGAAGAGTCCTTACCCTTGGACTGTTTTATGATTTCAGCCAATGGCTCACCAAACAGTCTGTCTCTAGATAATGGCAAGCTGGTTAAGCATTTTTTGGAACCAGCATCTGCTTTCCAGTCCTTTAACCACAAGGCTCTGCGCAAAACCACGGAATTGGCGGACGCCATAGCGGTACGGCTCGTAGATTCTAGGACAGCATTGATAGCATAGGTCGCAAACGCAGACATTTGCGAAGTTAGGGACGCCACCTGCGGTACTGCTGGATGTATGATAGCATCCACCTGTGCTAAACCAGCTGAAATAGCTTGGAGTGCCCACACGGCCGCGAATGCTGGAGCAAACGACGCGCCGATAGCTTCGTAGACAGATTTCAACCAAAGGTCCATCTGTCTGTCGTTGGCATCTTTAAGTGAAGCGCCATCCTCTACTGCGACTATGGATCTAGCCGCAAGCTTGGAAATTGGGGGATCCACCTTTGGACACTGGGTCCAGCGTTTGGCCACCTCAGAGGGAAAAGGATAACGGGAATCCTTAGAACGTTTAGAGAAACGCTTGTCTGGATGAGCGTCGTGCTTCTGGATTGATTCTCTGAAGTCAGAGTGGTCCAAAAAAGCACTTAATTTACGCTTGGGATACAGGAAATGGAACTTCTCCTGCTGTGCAGCTGCCTCCTCTGCAGAAGGGGCTGGGGGAGAAATATCCAACAGTCTATTAATTGCCGATATAAGGTCATTAACCATGGCGTCACCATCAGGGGCATCCAGATTGAGAGGGGCCTCAGGATTAGAATCCTGATCACCGTCCTCAGTCTCATCACAGAGAGACTCTTCTCGTTGAGACCCTGAGCAGTGTGATGACGTGGAGGGTCTTTCCCAGCGAGCTCGCTTAGGCTGCCTGGGACTGTCATCTGAGTCAGAGACTTCAGCCTGTGATGCTTGAGACCCCCTTGAAGTACGGATTAGTTCCAACTGAGGGGGACCGGAGAGCATAGACACAGCAGTGTCCATGGTCTGAGTAACTGGCCTGGACTGCAAGGTCTCCAGGATTTTTGTCATAGTCACAGACATTTTATCAGCAAAAACTGCAAAGTCTGTCCCCGTCACCGGGGCAGGGTTCACAGGCGTCTCTGCCTGGGCTACCACCACATTAGGCTCTGGCTGACGAAGTGCCACTGGGACTGAACATTGCACACAATGTGAGTCATTGGAGCCTGCCGGTAGATCAGCCCCACATGCAGTACAAACAGTGTACACAGCCTGTGCCTTGGCACCCTTGCGTTTTGCGGATGACATGTTGCTGCTTCCTCAGAGCAGTACAGGGTGTCCAGCCAAGAAGCGACCTTACAGTGCAACTATATATATATATATATGGTACCAAGAAAAAAGTACACTAATATAACACTGAGGCACTAGTGGGGCCAGCACTAAAGTGCTGCTTACCACCCGCTTATGAGCGGGTGTGTGGGGGCCGAAATCCCTTTAGTCTGGGTCTCCCAGAGCCTGCTGCCTTTCCCCAGCCAGACCGCATGTGTAATGGCTGCCGGCGTCCTTGTGGAGAGGGGGGGCGGGCCCTGGGCGTATACAGACGAAGAGCGGGAAGCCTGCTTCCCACTGTGCCTAGTGAGAGGGCTGGAGCATGTAAATAAAGCTCCAGCCCTCGGCGCTGCCTATTGAGCAGCGTCTCTCCCCTACCCTGATTGACAGGGTGGGGGCGGGAACGAAGCGGCGCTAGGCCGCAGAAGCCGGGGGCTAAAGTTAGAAGCGCCGCCGCCGTAAAAGCGCCGTCGGCGCAAAGTCCCCGGCGCACCACAAGTCGCAGCTGCGCCGCCGCTCCAGGAGCGGTCGGCGCAGTAGTTCCCAACCTGTAACGTCACTCAGCAAAGCTGCAGTGACCTAACCCCAGCGCACAGCGCTACTGTCCCCGGCGCACTATAACGCTCAGCAAGCCTTGAGAGTGTCCGTGCCTGCCGGGGACACAGAGTACCTGAAAGTTGCAGGGCCTTGTCCCTGAACGGCACTCCCGCTCCAAATCCAGCAGGTTCTCTGGGTCTGTGGATGGAGCCCGGCCCCAGGGCTTGGGGGCCGGCAAGATCCCACTTCCACAGAGCCCTCCAGGGGATGTG
The DNA here is from genome assembly GCF_048569485.1 of Anomaloglossus baeobatrachus. NCBI lineage: Eukaryota > Metazoa > Chordata > Amphibia > Anura > Aromobatidae > Anomaloglossus > Anomaloglossus baeobatrachus. Next base: position 126,699,887 of record NC_134353.1, read on the forward strand.
GAAGGAAAACAGCATGTGGGCTCCAGCCTCTGTACCAGCAATAGGTACCTCAACCTTACAAGCACCACCGCGGGTGAGAAGGGAGCATGCTGGGGGCCCCATATGGGCCCTCTTTTCTTCCATCCGATATAGCCAGCAGCTACTGCTGACTACAAACAGTGGAGCTATGCGTGGATGTCTGACCTCCTTCGCACAAAGCAGAAAACTGGTGAGCCAGTGATCCCACTGGGGGTGTATAGCCAGAAGGGGAGGGGCCTTACACTTTTTAGTGTAATTGCTTTGTGTGGCCTCCGGAGGCAGTGCTATACACCCAATCGTCTGGGTCTCCCAATAGAGCGCCGAAGAAAAGGCCAAGAAAGCAAAATATCTGCTGGGGTGTGTAAACTTTTGAGCACAACTGTATTTCAAGGAAAGAAAGTTAAATAGTTGTAATACCAGTACAACCCAGGGACAAGTGAAGCCCTGTTTCTGATTGAAAGCAGCCATGTTTTTCTAATCCAAGACATTCCCTTTCACCAGAAAAACCTAAAATACACCACATAAACCCATATAAATAGAAATCGTTAAATTGTTTGCACACGTTGCGTTTTTGCTGCATTTATTTTTGCTGCATTGTTTCGCACAGATTTTCACAAACCTAAACTCTTATGCCACCAAAGTCTATGAAAATCTTGAAGTGCTGTGCACTTTTCCTTGCAGATTTGGTTGCATAACAAAAATCTGCAGCATGTCAATTCTTTGCTTTCAATGGTGAAAAAGCAGCAAAAAACACAATGAAAAAAATACATAAATAAAAGTGGAAAATCGCGGTAAGCAAAAACGCTTGTTTTAGTCGCAGCTTTTTTGCTGCCAGAACATGCAGATTTGGTTACAGAAGGTCTGCAACATGTGTATATAGCCTTAAAGTCTTACCAGACTATCAAAAAACTTTTCAGAATAAACTGTCCTTTGTGAGTACCTGAGAGAACGCCATTTCTTGCATACTGCATTTTCACAAGTTTTCTCCTCTAATTTACAATCAATTCTGAATTTGTGAGAGGAGACACAATGCCATGAGGTCTCCAATGGACAACACACAAAAATGGATTCCTGCTCTGCGTTACTTTTTTTTAGCACAAAGACAAAAGCAGCAGCAAAGTTAAGGAAATTACACAGCAGTATGGAGCGGTATAGATTTTAGTCCAACACTGGACCAGAGTGAGGTAAGAGACTTGTTAGAAAGCTCAGCACGATCTCTCTGCAGCTCACTCTGCCCATTTTCTCCTTCATCCTCTCCATGGAGTATAAAGCATTTTGACACAGCTGGAAACCAATGTCTGAGAAAGATGAATTTGTCAGATCAAGAAAGGGGGAGAAAAAGATAAAGTAACCAACAATAAGAAAAGTTGCAGGCAGCTCAGTATATATGGCTTATTAAGTGCAGGGGCACAGAACACTGTTATAACCAGACTAAGAAAAAGGAGGCTCCAGCTCCTGAGAAAATGTGAAACCTACAAAAATATATATGAAAATTGGATTCCAGAACTCCCAGAGAAAAAAAGCTTTGAGTTTTGAACGCACTCGGACGTCCATTGCCCGAGTGAGTGGAGAAGGAAGCAGGGGCTTATAAAAGATATTACTACTTTTCTTCAGTATTATTCATTTATACAGAGTTTGATGAAAGTATAGTTGCCATTTAAGTAATGAGATGTGTTGTGAGAACACACACTTAAGAGGACCTTTCCCAGGATTTATCTTTTTTTTTTATCTAAAAGTAAGTATCTCATTCAATTTGTCTACGGATTCTGTAGCCGGGCGGAGGGGCAGGGGCCCGGGGAGCCGGGCGGAGGGGCAGGGGCCCGGGGAGCCGGGCGGAGGGGCAGGGGCCCGGGGAGCCGGGCGGAGGGGCAGGGGCCCGGGGAGCCGGGCGGAGGGGCAGGGGCCCGGGGAGCCGGGCGGAGGGGCAGGGGCCCAGGGAGCCGGGCGGAGGGGCAGGGGCCCAGGGAGCCGGGCGGAGGGGCAGGGGCCCAGGGAGCCGGGAGGAGGGGCAGGGGCCCAGGGAGCCGGGAGGAGGGCCAGGGGCCCAGGGAGCCGGGAGGAGGGCCAGGGGCCCAGGGAGCCAGGAGGAGGGCCAGGGGCCCAGGGAGCCAGGAGGAGGGCCAGGGGCCCAGGGAGCCAGGAGGAGGGCCAGGGGCCCAGGGAGCCGCGAAGCGCTGAATCCGAGTGTGTTTCGTTCTCAAGCTCTCCTGCTCCTTGGCTTTCCAATAGCAGGAAGGGACTCAACTGTGGCATTCCCAGCGTGTTCATGTGACACAACCATCATTTCAGGAGAACATGCAGAGCCAGGCTGCTGCTGGGACCTATATAGACATTTCCTTTTTCTCCCGCTATAATGTGGCAGTATTTTTATTGGCCAGCACAGTAGAGGAGATAAAGCAAACGTCCACAGAGAAATTCTGTGACATATGCCCAGTTGGTAGAAGGGAAAATTTGTAGATTGGGCATATTACAGAAGGCCCAACTTCTGAATAGAGGCGCATAGAAAAATCCAGTAAAAGGTCGCCTCTTAAACACATAATACACAAAATTTGTCTGCAAGACCACTGGAAGATCCAGCAAAGTTGGGCAACGTCTGCAGACAATCCCATGTAGATTACTATAATTAGCTAGATCCGCCAATGGTCTACAGATAGTCATCATCTGTACATCCTTATCCCATAATATAACTTTCACAGTGTAACCAACACAGGAAAATGCATGGCCACCTGCCCACAGAAATAGATGTAAGCACCAAAGATTCCTGATACGGCTACCAAGCAACCAAACAATAATACCGCAACTACAAATGTAAGCAAAACAAACAATTCTAGGGCTATATATACACAACGTCAACAGTCTTATCTGTGCTGTGCAGCAGAAGAGCACTGGGCTGGTGTGGACCTTACTATATACAACAGCAGCTCACTAGTAATACATGAGAACAAGGAGAACAAAAAGGAGTGTATTGCAAAATAACAATTTATTGAAACAGGACTGGCACGAGAGAGGATGGGCGGCGACATCAAAGACATGTGTGTGACAAAATTGTATGGATGATATTACAACATACAATATAATATCAATGGGCCACCATAGAGTAAAAGATTTAAACAAACATGAGTAACTGTAAAAATGGCGACATGGGTTATAAATATGTATGACAGATACAATTACAACCAGATGCAAAAAGACGGAGGAAAAATTTATCATGAGCACAGGTTACGTGCCCCCCATTAAATCATGCATCGGAAGTAACCACGGCCATTCACATGATACCCATGATAAGTTATCATATAGCATATGCAAAAAATAATATACATGTGCACATGGGAGATGTAATAGTACAATTGCATATAAGTAAGACCAGAGTCGTAGGTTATAAATGCAGTAAGGCAATACAGCGTCAGCAACACATGTATCCCATGATAGCACAGGCAATTGCTATATTAGACATAAAATTGCATATGAATAACAAAAACAGGTGGCAATCACATTGAGCCTAAATCAGGCATATAGTGAAAAAACAATGGGCGCAGACCCAAATTGAAAGCATACCCATAAGACACACACAGCCAATGAGTGGCAGCAAGGAGGTCCCCCTGGAGACCCCGACGTATACGTTTCACGATCCTGTGAGTAAGATCATGAAATGATCTTACTCACAGGATCGTGAAACGTATACGTCGGGGTCTCCAGGGGGACCTCCTTGCTGCCACTCATTGGCTGTGTGTGTCTTATGGGTATGCTTTCAATTTGGGTCTGCGCCCATTGTTTTTTCACTATATGCCTGATTTAGGCTCAATGTGATTGCCACCTGTTTTTGTTATTCATATGCAATTTTATGTCTAATATAGCAATTGCCTGTGCTATCATGGGATACATGTGTTGCTGACGCTGTATTGCCTTACTGCATTTATAACCTACGACTCTGGTCTTACTTATATGCAATTGTACTATTACATCTCCCATGTGCACATGTATATTATTTTTTGCATATGCTATATGATAACTTATCATGGGTATCATGTGAATGGCCGTGGTTACTTCCGATGCATGATTTAATGGGGGGCACGTAACCTGTGCTCATGATAAATTTTTCCTCCGTCTTTTTGCATCTGGTTGTAATTGTATCTGTCATACATATTTATAACCCATGTCGCCATTTTTACAGTTACTCATGTTTGTTTAAATCTTTTACTCTATGGTGGCCCATTGATATTATATTGTATGTTGTAATATCATCCATACAATTTTGTCACACACATGTCTTTGATGTCGCCGCCCATCCTCTCTCGTGCCAGTCCTGTTTCAATAAATTGTTATTTTGCAATACACTCCTTTTTGTTCTCCTTGTTCTCATATGCCTAGAGTGTGCCATGCAGGAAGGTGCATCATGTTGCCTCCTTCCTACTTATATTGTGTGGTTTTTTGCCTTCACTAGTAATACATGTATCAAAGCTGCAGGAGGCGCTAAACAGCAGAACAGCTGTGACCTTAGAGGGGTTGTCCAGTCCTCTGATGAAAGCCTGCAGACGTCATATATGGCTACAGAATTCTTACATTGTGTGCAGCGCACGCTGTTCAGATTTTCTAGGCTTACCATTGAGAGCGGGCGATCACTTACCTGCCATTTGCATACATAAGGTCACATGCAGACTAGACCTGCTCGGCCTCATTCAATACAAGAGAGTTGAGCAAGACCAAGCAAAGCTAGTCAGAATGTACCCGGAACTGTGCAAATCGCATACATGCAGTGAATGCCCGCCCACACCAAGAACACGGCAGAATCCTGACAGTGTGCAGTGCACACAATATAAATCCAGCTATGAAATCCAGTGTCACAAAGTGACTGCAGATGTTCACTAGAAGATAGCTTGTCCTATGCAATGTTAATCCTGGACAGCACATACATTGTACATATATTGTACAGTACATGGAAGCCATACATGATTTTCATGCATCCACATTTTTGTAAGTTCTGATGATACGTGACTCTGATCAAAAATTTGACATGACTGATTTTATTTTTTTCTGAGGACACATGGATCACAAAAAAGACTGCCATGAGAACAGAATCAAAGACTTTAATGGGTACGGATTCTATCCAGAGAAAAACACCAAGAGATGATGTACACCACAATACAGTCTGTAGGGGAGAAAACTATTATAGAACAAAGCTAATGAAAACAAATGAGAATATGACAGGAACAATTACACAAGCAGTTCTAATACTGGGGGAAAAAAAAAATAAAATTAAACTATAATATATACACACACACATTCATATATATATAAAATGTTAAGTACGGTAGTACTTGCTCTCAGTACAGCATGGAATCCCAGCCGCTGCCCTGCTTTCTGTGTTCTGGTAGCAGCAGTCACATCATGACTACAGAGTGCATCACCGCTGCAGCCAATCACTGAGCTCGTAGGATCCAATTTTCCACCAACAAAAGAGCTGCTGAGCTCAGTGATTGTCTGCAGCGGTGATGTAGTTGCACAGATACAGGAG
>NC_134353.1:126710416-126720416 GCF_048569485.1 Anomaloglossus baeobatrachus
TTGGGCCCTAGTTGCAAACAGGATGTTTTGATTTGCATCAAGCACATTCAAAAATACGCTATTCTTAGCCGTCCCCAGGATGACACTGGGGTAGGTAGCAAAGTCTTTGCTGACCCATGACTTGTTCATCTTGGCTTCTTTTAAAAACAATGTAAGCAAGGGTTACTCCAAGCGGAGTCTCCCCTTTTTTCCAAAAATTGGGCCCCACACACACCCACCCATTCAGTGGCAGCAGTTGTGCCCCAGTTGTACACTTCACAGCTAGATTTGCATCAAGCACATTCAAAAATACGCCATTCTTATCCGTCCCCAGGATGACACCGGGGTAGGTAGCAAAGTCTTTCCTGATCCCAGCTCTGTTCATCTTGGCTTCTTTTAAAAACACAGCAAGCAAGGGTTACTCCAAGCGGAGTCTCCCTTTTTTCCAAAAATTGGGCCACACAGACACCCACCACATCAGTGGCAGCACTTGGGCCCTAGTTGCAAACAGGATGTTTTGATTTGCATCAAGCACATTCAAAAATACGCTATTCTTAGCCGTCCCCAGGATGACACCGGGGTAGGTAGCAAAGTCTTTCCTGATCCCAGCTCTGTTCATCTTGGCTTCTTTTAAAAACACAGCAAGCAAGGGTTACTCCAAGCGGAGTCTCCCTTTTTTCCAAAAATTGGGCCACACAGACACCCACCCCATCAGTGGCAGCACTTGGGCCCTAGTTGCAAACAGGATGTTTTGATTTGCATCAAGCACATTCAAAAATACGCTATTCTTAGCCGTCCCCAGGATGACACCGGGGTAGGTAGCAAAGTCTTTCCTGATCCCAGCTCTGTTCATCTTGGCTTCTTTTAAAAACACAGCAAGCAAGGGTTACTCCAAGCGGAGTCTCCCTTTTTTCCAAAAATTGGGCCACACAGACACCCACCACATCAGTGGCAGCACTTGGGCCCTAGTTGCAAACAGGATGTTTTGATTTGCATCAAGCACATTCCAAATCCACAAGCATTTACTCTCCCCAGGATGACACAGGGGTAGTAAATTCCTTCTGGATCCATGACTTGTTCATTTTGATGAACGTCAGTCTGTCCACATTGTCACTGGACAGACGCGTGCGCTTATCTGTCAGCACACACCCAGCAGCACTGAATACACGTTCAGAGACAACGCTGGCAGCTGGACACGACAAAATCTCCAAGGCGTAACTGGAGAGCTCTGGCCATTTTTCTATGTTTGAAGCCCAAAAGGAGCAAGGCTCCAGTTGCACAGTCATGGCATCGATGTTCATTTGGAGATACTCCTGTATCATCCTCTCCAGCCGTTGAGTATGTGTCAGACTTGTTGTCTCTGGTGGCCTTGCAAAAGAGGGTCTAAAAAAATTATGAAAAGATTCCATAAAATTGCTGTTACCGGCACCAGAAAAGGTCCTACTGGTACGGGTAGACTGTTGAAGATGACGAGACCGTCCCATGTTTGTCAAGTTACAACTGGGAGATTCACTCCCTGCACCTGCACGGTTGTTTGGTGGAAAAGCCGAGCTAAGATCTAGTAACAGCTTCTGCTGATACTCCTGCATACGTGCGTCCCTTTCTATGGCTGGAATTATGTCACAAAATTTGGACTTGTACCGGGGATCTAATAGTGTGGCAATCCAGTAGTCATCATCACTTCTAATTTTGACAATACGACTGTCATGTTGGAGGTAGTGCAACAAAAAGGCACTCATGTGTCTTGCGCAGCCATGCGGACCAAGTCCATGCTGTGTTTGTGGCATAGAGGTGCTACCCGTTCTTTCTTCCTCTGACATCTGACCCCAACCTCTTTCAACTGAAATTTGACCAAGGTCTCCCTCATCCGCTGAGTCTTCCATGTCCATGGACAGTTCGTCCTCCATTTCTTCATGTTCTCCTGCACCTTGCTCAACATTTCGCCTGCTACTATGCGCCCTTGTCGATCCCTGTCCCCCATGGTCCCATGCCTGCTGCGTTGGTGATGATGAACGTCTGGACCTTCGTGATGTTGTTGTCCCTTGCGCATATGAATCCTCCTGTAGTTCCTCCCCTTCATGTTGTCCCACCCCCTGACTCCGAATAGTGTTTAGCGTGTGCTCCAGCATGTAAATGACTGGAATCGTCATGCTGATAATGGCATTGTCAGAGCTAAACATATTCGTCGCCATGTCGAAACTGTGCAGAAGGGTGCATAGGTCCTTGATCTGAGACCACTCCATCAGGGTGATCTGCCCCACCTCTGCATCTCGTTGGCCCAGGCTATAAGTCATGACGTATTGCACCAGGGCTCTGCGGTGCTGCCACAGTCGCTGTAACATGTGGAGAGTTGAATTCCAGCGTGTCGCCACATCGCATTTCAGGCGATGAACCGGCAGGCCGAAAGACTTCTGGAGCGATGCAAGTCGCTCTGCTGCGGCGCTTGAACGGCGGAAGTGAGCTGACAGTTTTCGTGCCCTGTTCAGAAGGCCATCTAGGCCGGGATAGTGTGTTAAAAATTGCTGCACGACAAGGTTCAACACGTGAGCCATACAAGGTACGTGTGTCACCTTGCCCAGGCGAAGTGCCGCACCTAGGTTTGCAGCATTGTCGCACACGGCCTTACCAGGCTGCAGTTTGAGTGGAGACAACCATTTATTAAACTCGGACCGCAAAGCTGACCACAACTCCTCAGCTGTGTGACTCTTATTACCAAGACATGTCAAGCTAAAGACCGCCTGATGCCGTTGCGCTCTGCTGCCAGCATAGTAATGAGGGGTGCGTGATTCCTTCTGCGCAGTGAGAACGCTGGTGGCCTGACCAGGCAGGCTTGGGGCGGAGGTGGAGGACCCAGATGAGGTGGAGGATGCAGAAGCAGTGGCGGAACTTGGACAGACAGAGGATTGACACACAAGTCGTGGGGACGGCAAGACTTGTGCAGCAGACCCTTCACCATCTATCACCATAGTTACCCAGTGCCCAGTCAGCGACATGTAACGTCCCTGTCCATGCTTACTGGTCCAAGTATCGGTGGTGAAATGCACCCGTTCACACACAGAGTTTCTCAAGGAAGCGGTGATGTTGTGTGCGACATGCTGGTGTAGCGCGGGCACACCTTTCTTAGAGAAGTAGTGGCGACTAGGCATCTGGTACTGGGGCACAGCGACAGACATAAGGTCTCTAAAATCCTGTGTGTCCACTAGGCGGAAAGGCAGCATTTCGGTAGCCAACAGCTTACAGAGGGATAGAGTCAACCTCTTAGCTTTGTCATGGGTCGGAGGAAGTGGCCTTTTATTTGACCACATCTGAGGGACAGAGATCTGGCTGCTGTGTGTAGACGGTGTTGAGTAGGGTGTCCCTTGAAAAATGCAGGTTTGTGAGGAAAGTGCAGGCGGAGACATGATGTTGCCTTCATCCAACGTTGGTGCTATCGATGTCTGAGAGAGCTGTACACACTCACTTGTTTCCCCTTCCAAACCAACTGACGACCTTACAAGCAAACTGCCTGTTGCGGTTACAGTGGTGGAAGTTTTGCGTGGAAAAACAGGTGTGGCAGCTGTCCCCACAGTCCTAGAAGATGAAGAGCGCGCGGATGCAGTGGAAGGGGCGGGCGGTGGATGGTTCGCTCCACTAGGCCGCATTGCAGCACGGTGAGCTTCCCACCGGGACTTATGATATTTAGTCATGTGACGATTCATGGAAGAAGTTGTCAAACTGCTGAGGTTTTGACCTCTACTAACAGAATCATGACAAATGTTACATATCACATGAGTTGGGCGATCTTTTTCGATGTGAAAAAAGGACCAGGCTAGGCAAGGCTTAGAGGCCATGCGACCTGTTGATCCACCCCGAATAATGCTCATAGGCAGAGTGGTGGCTGAGGATGCAGTTGTAGACGTGCTACCAGTGCTCCGACTCTGTCCAGGAAGGCGCAAGGTAACTTCGTCGTCGGTTGCATCCTCCTCCACCGCCTCTGTTGACCTCCTCGAGTGCCTGACTGGGGGTTGACAGTAGGTGGGATCTAGAACGTCATCATCAATTGTTGTGTTTGCACTCCCCTCCCCCTCAGACCGAGCCTCTTCTTGCCCTGAACGAATATTTAAGTTGTCATCCCAATCGGGTATCTGCGTCTCATCTTCATCAGTATGTTCCTCATTGTCTATAACCACAGGTGTTACAGTTTGTGACAAAGGGTCAACATTATGCTCAGAAACTTGGTCCTCACGGCCTGAATCTGAGTCACAAAGGTTCTGGGCATCACTGCAGACCATTTCCTGTTCTGTACTCACTGTAGCTTGGGAGCAGACCTCTGATTCCCAGGCTATAGTGTGACTGAACAGCTCTGCAGACTCAGCCATCTCAGTTCCACCATACTGTGCAGGGCTGATGGAGACTTCAGAGCTGGGAGAAAGCAAGTTTGATTGGGATGACAACTCAGAGGACTGGTGTTTTTTGGATGCGGTACTTGAAGTGGCAGAGAGGGCACTTGTTGGACCACTTGAGATCCATTCAAGCATTTTCCTTTTTTGCCCATCATCTACCTTTGTTCCTGTTGTTCGTGTCCGTAACAAAGGGAGCACATCGGATTGTCCACGGTAAGTAGTAGACATCTTACTTTTGCTGGTAGATGGTCTATCTTCAGCAGATGATAATGGAGCTTTGCCACCTTCCCCACGGACAAAACCTTTTTTGCCTTTTACACCACGCCTCTTCCCCTTTCCACCAGCATCTGTCATTTTGCCACTCATGTTGATTGCGACAAGATTGTGGACTGAAAATGTGGTAGTAAAAATTGAGAGGTGGTGAAGATTGCAGTGGTGGTCTAGCTTTATTAACAGCAGAATAATAAAGAATAAATATCCCTGACAATGCAACTTAGTTATAATTAGTTGGAGTGTGCAACGCAGGCAGACGCGCTCTGCAAATGTCTTTGCACTAGTGGGACTATAGCAAAGTCCAATAGCCACGTATAGGATGCCACTAGGTACACTGAGTGTTTGCTAGTATAATGGCTTGGTTAGAATGAGTTGTAGTGTGCAACGCAGGCAGACGCGCTCTGCAAATGTCTTTGCACTAGTGGGACTATAGCAAAGTCCAATAGCCACGTATAGGATGCCACTAGGTACACTGAGTGTTTGCTAGTATAATGGCTTGGTTAGAATGAGTTGTAGTGTGCAACGCAGGCAGACGCGCTCTGCAAATGTCTTTGCACTAGTGGGACTATAGCAAAGTCCAATAGCCACGTATAGGATGCCACTAGGTACACTGAGTGTTTGCTAGTATAATGGCTTGGTTAGAATGAGTTGTAGTGTGCAACGCAGGCAGACGCGCTCTGCAAATGTCTTTGCACTAGTGGGACTATAGCAAAGTCCAATAGCCACGTATAGGATGCCACTAGGTACACTGAGTGTTTGCTAGTATAATGGCTTGGTTAGAATGAGTTGTAGTGTGCAACGCAGGCAGACGCGCTCTGCAAATGTCTTTGCACTAGTGGGACTATAGCAAAGTCCAATAGCCACGTATAGGATGCCACTAGGTACACTGAGTGTTTGCTAGTATAATGGCTTGGTTAGAATGAGTTGTAGTGTGCAACGCAGGCAGACGCGCTCTGCAAATGTCTTTGCACTAGTGGGACTATAGCAAAGTCCAATAGCCACGTATAGGATGCCACTAGGTACACTGAGTGTTTGCTAGTATAATGGCTTGGTTAGAATGAGTTGTAGTGTGCAACGCAGGCAGACGCGCTCTGCAAATGTCTTTGCACTAGTGGGACTATAGCAAAGTCCAATAGCCACGTATAGGATGCCACTAGGTACACTGAGTGTTTGCTAGTATAATGGCTTGGTTAGAATGAGTTGTAGTGTGCAACGCAGGCAGACGCGCTCTGCAAATGTCTTTGCACTAGTGGGACTATAGCAAAGTCCAATAGCCACGTATAGGATGCCACTAGGTACACTGAGTGTTTGCTAGTATAATGGCTTGGTTAGAATGAGTTGTAGTGTGCAACGCAGGCAGACGCGCTCTGCAAATGTCTTTGCACTAGTGGGACTATAGCAAAGTCCAATAGCCACGTATAGGATGCCACTAGGTACACTGAGTGTTTGCTAGTATAATGGCTTGGTTAGAATGAGTTGTAGTGTGCAACGCAGGCAGACGCGCTCTGCAAATGTCTTTGCACTAGTGGGACTATAGCAAAGTCCAATAGCCACGTATAGGATGCCACTAGGTACACTGAGTGTTTGCTAGTATAATGGCTTGGTTAGAATGAGTTGTAGTGTGCAACGCAGGCAGACGCGCTCTGCAAATGTCTTTGCACTAGTGGGACTATAGCAAAGTCCAATAGCCACGTATAGGATGCCACTAGGTACACTGAGTGTTTGCTAGTATAATGGCTTGGTTAGAATGAGTTGTAGTGTGCAACGCAGGCAGACGCGCTCTGCAAATGTCTTTGCACTAGTGGGACTATAGCAAAGTCCAATAGCCACGTATAGGATGCCACTAGGTACACTGAGTGTTTGCTAGTATAATGGCTTGGTTAGAATGAGTTGTAGTGTGCAACGCAGGCAGACGCGCTCTGCAAATGTCTTTGCACTAGTGGGACTATAGCAAAGTCCAATAGCCACGTATAGGATGCCACTAGGTACACTGAGTGTTTGCTAGTATAATGGCTTAGTTATCAGTTGGAGTGTGCAGAGGACAAGAGGGTACAGTGGCAGGATTGTGGTGCTCTGGGTAGAGGAATGGAAGACTGCCTTTCTATTCCCTCCTAATGGTGAAATGCAGGTAGGAAATCCCTGACCTGGGCTACACAGACGCTGTTGCTGTTTGCAGGACCTGTCACCTATGGCTCTCTGACCCTGCCGGTTGGAGCCCTTAAAAGGACTGCTATAAAGTGCTCTCCCTAAGCTGTCTAACGCTGTGTATGCAGCGCATACAGCTGTATCGGCTATAGGACTCAGGAAGACGGAGCTGCGACAGTGATGTCTGACACCAAAGACGCAGAAGGCAGATAATGGCGTCCGTGAAGAAAATGTCCGGTTTTATAATGCAGGGACATGTGACATGCAGATCCTATCACACATGCCGTTGCTTCTCTGGCTCAAAGTCCACTTAGCTGTGTGTGTGTCTGGGATTGGCTGACATGCTGGCCCGCCCCACAAGACGCGCGCACTTAGGGAAGGAAGACAAGAAAAAAAAAAAAAAAAAATGGCGATCGCCATTATAGAAACAGCAGTGATCTGAAGGCGCTGTTCACGCACACTATACACTGAAATGTGATAATAGTTTGATTCACAGAGTGACTTACACTATTACAGCAGAAACCAAGCTATGATTTAGCTGTTTTTTGGCTGCTAGAACCGTTCTCGAACGTTTCTAGAACTACCGAGCTTTTGCAAAAAGCTCGAGTTCTAGTTCGATCTAGAACATGCCCCAAAATCACTCGAGCCGCGAACTGGAGAACCACGAACCACGAACCGCGCTCAACTCTAATCATAACTGTAAATCTACCAAGACCCGGACGTCCATCCAAACTTTCATCTTCATGTTGATTCTTCACCATAACATTACATTTTTTTATCTTTATGTTTGAATCCTGAAATGAGGGAAAAGGTTGAAAAATTCAAGGGAGCTGAACACTTTCGCAAGGCACTGTAGAGGTGATTAATATCATAATATATATATAGCCATATCTCTAAATTCTGTCATTGTGGCATCTTTAGACTGTCTGGTTTACGCTCACACAACCTATTATTTAGCCTACTTTGTGCCAGAAATAAGTGCCACAATGATGGTGCATTTTTGGGCACGATACCTGTTCTGTGAAGCTATGCCCCCTTAAAGGAGATCACACAGCAGAAAAGGAGCGGAAAGTCTAGAACACAAATATTGCACAAGACATGAAATTGCACTAATTTGCAATATGTTGTGATGTTCTGCGCCATTTCAATAGTTACTAAAATCAATCGGCCATACATTGTTTACATATTCAGTTGTGAATATCAGCTTTTTTTCCCCCACACGAGAGGGTGTGCTGCCTGCAAAATACTAATTTAAGGCTCATGTTAAAGGGACTTTGTCACCAGGTTTTTGCTCTCCCATCTGAAAGCAGCATAACGCAGAAACAGAGACCCTGATTCCAGCAATTTGTCACTTACTGAGTTGTTTGCTGTCATTTTGATAAAATCAATGTTTTATCTGCTGCAGATCTAGCAGTCATACAGAGCTCATGAATATGCTGGACTACCTGGTAGTACACCAAGTAGTCCTGTAATGATAACCTCCTGCTGATTAATCAATGATTTTATAAAAGCTAAACTAAGCTGCCCGGTAAGTGACATCACAGGAATCAGGATCTTTTTTCCTTCTTCACGTTGCTCTCAGATTAGGTGGCAAAAACCTTGTGACCTAGTCCCTTTAAAGATGACAAGAGTTGAATGATCCATGCCTCTACATTTTAATCCAGAACAGAGCTCAACTGAGATAGGTAAATTACAAAATCAGCTCTGCTCTGCTAGATTTGCTGGAAATAACCATATTAATGACAGCAGCGCTGAGATGCTGAACCGGACATGTAGACCTCATGGATGCTGGTTCTGCCAGTCCATCTGCTAAGTTTAGGTGCAGCGTCCATGATGAGCATACGAGAACTGTGTACAAAGGGTCGGGAATAGCAGAGCTGTGGGATTCGCCTTATTACTACAGCTAGAGACCCCCCAGCACGTTGCAAGCTGTGTACACAGGGCTTCTCACCCCCTGGGAGGTGTAATCTGGAGCAGTGTGGCGCAGACATGCCCTTCACACCTCCGGTATATTTAACTACATACCAGCACTACGATGGGCGCTGCGACTGGAGAGGAAACGAGTACAAACCTGGCCGTGTATGTTTACAGACAACAGAAATGTAACAACCCCTTGGAAGGAATTCACACACATGACGTGGACAAGGGGTGACCTAAATTTGACATATTTGACGTATTCTCAGGTTTGGGAGGGTGAGGTGGGACCAGGCACTGCTTTTATTAGCCAAAATAAACTTGCATTGTAAAAAGTGACTCTTGGCCTGGATGTATTGAAAGTAATAGGACGCAGAGCTTCTGACTGCAAAACTAACAAGTATTCAAAGTTGGCAGCCAGAGGCCGGACCTTGCACAATCAGGAGTTGGCAGACCCAAAAAAAAAAAAAAAAAATTAAGCACTCACTGCCCTGATCCATTTCAAAATACCATGGCCAATACTGGGCACAGTACACAGGAGGGGGGTGGTACAGAAATTGTATGAACAGGTTAGGATAATAAAAGCTAAGATAGGAGACCCAGGAGGACCCCACTGCTGAAACGGACACATAAAGCTAGACTGCAGTAAGCCAAAATCATTATAAGAAAGCGTCTTGTGGACAGATGAGACCAAGCTAGAGTTTTTTGGTAAAGCACATCATTCTACTGTTTACCAAAAACAAAAGGAGTCTACAAAGAAAACAACACAGTACCTACAGTCAGATATGGTGGAAGATCAGAGATGTTTTAGGTTGTTTTGCTGCCTCTGGCACTGGGTGCACGAAATCATGAAATCTGATTACCAAAGGATTCGTTGTTACAATACACAGAAAGGAAATAAAAATGTGTCTAAAAAAAAAATGTGTAATTACAAACATTTTCTGGGAAAAATACTAAATTTTCTGGAATAAATTTCAAGTTTGCCAACACACTTGGTCATGACTGTACCTACATTGGCTAATTCCTAGTGGATAGTAGGAGAAACACGCAGGGTATGTGCTCACTTAGGGTTCTGTTTTGTTATTTTTTTTTGTTTGAGAAGTTTTTGGAGGGGGACTGTCACTTTCTGAAGGATTTACAAAAATGCCTCAAAGCCCCATAGGTTTTTGGTTTTTTTTGTAAACTTTTAATTGGACAGTGCCAAGATAGGAGCAGATTTCAACAGGGAAAACTTCAAGGGCCACCACTGTTTTTCAGAATCTGAAGTTGGGAGGGGGAGGGGGAAATGTTCAAAACACTTAACATAA
>NC_134353.1:126725416-126757916 GCF_048569485.1 Anomaloglossus baeobatrachus
AAATCTCTAGAAACAAATAGCAGATAAAAAAAAAAAACAAAAAAACTGAATACTCCAGAGCAGCAAAAATAGGAAAAACTGGCCACTTTCACCTTCAGCCTGGTGACACATTGTTAACCAGTGAGAATACAGAAAAGTGCATTGGAAAATATAGTAACATCATATCCTTCTCACAGCTGACAGTCTGTTACAATGTATCCCGTCTAACAACTCTGCACTGCTCAATAGCAGAAGAAAGGCCAGAAATCTGGACCCGGGGATAGTAATGTGTTGACTGGATACATTGCAGCAAACCTTCAGCTGTGTGACATATTTAGTCTTTATGGGCTTTCATCATCTGAATGTAAACACAAATGTTTCCATTTACTGATGGCAAATGTATCCGGAAACTGAAAGTCGAACTGAAAGCGCGTCCAACTGCGAAGCTCCAATCACACCGATCATTACATCCAAGAGCAGCAAAGTATCAATAACTGATGTGCGATTATTATTGGTAATTAGTATGAGCGTCATTTAGTGTAAATTGTGACAGAATTTCTGATCTGTGTTTGTGGTCCCTGTATACCAAGGGCTGTGGGCGCGTAATGAGTTAAACAACCTGCCAAACCCAAAAGTGCTGGCGTGGTGCGGCCTCCCGTACACAGGACACGTGAATGTCACCTCATTGTTATTTGTGAAAGACAAAGCGCTCCCCACAATCCAGCGCTGCCACAAAATTCAGCTGACTGCGAGCTTCCCCTGCCATGCTAATCACAAAGAAGATCGCATTGTACAGCACCCATACACTCTGCAGCACTAACAGCGCAAGGTGCAAACGGAGGCTTTCCTCTATGTATAAATAGCTCAGGTGACAGGGCATTAATATGTGACGTCACACGCAGACTGCCCGTAAATGCGACTGCTGCCAACAGCCTGCACACAACATTGACACATCGCGTTTACATTATAGCGGATGAGAATTTGCCAATGACTTAACAAAATGGTTAAAATGGTCTATTTTACCCAACTTTTCTCTAGTATATGGTCATCTTATATGAAGAGGGGGGGGGTGTCACCACACATGGGTCCGTGTTCACACATTATACACATAGATCCAGATCAGCACTGCTCTCTCCGATCAAAGGTTACAAGATTAGTTAAAACAAAAAGGGACTAAATTGTCCCCACAGAGCCTGGTGGTTTTGTCCACTTGGATTATTCGCTCTGGTCATTTCTAGGCTTCGGTCCTATCACTGTCAGTTTTGTTGTACAATTTGGTTATTTTGCAATAATCTTCTTGTTTTTCAACAGATTGACCATAAAATGCCCCCCAAAGTGCGGTGCCTGAGCCCCTCATGCTGCAGTACAGGGTCTCCGGCACAGAAAGTTTAACGTCCCCCCAATCCTCAGTCCCCACTCATTGCTTTCTGATAAGTCATCTACATTGGAAAATCACACCTAAGAGTTGGGGGTTCACAGGATGGAGGGATCATCGAAGAGGGTGGGGGGGGGGGGGGGGGTGAGAACGTCAAAATGACAAGCTTTTCAAGCAGAAACTGCTTTTTTTTTTTTTTTTAGGGTTTTTTTCCGGAACCAGCTTATATTATTTTTTTTTCTCTTCCTGAGTTTTTGGAATGGAAACTTAAGTTTTTAAGAGCAGCAAAAATACTCAAATGATACTAATTATCATTTAAAATTTTCAATAAAAAAAATCTATAATCATAATTATTATTATTATTATTATTAATAATAATAATAATACCTGTGTGCACAAGCCCTAACAGCAGGAATCCCTTCCAACAAATGACAGAGCCAGGAAACTCCGAGCAGCAGAGTGGATTTCTCATAGAAGAGAATGGAGAGTTCTGAAAAGGTTTAGAGGATTCCAAAAAAAGAAAAAAACCTAACTGTCATGATGCGACTGCACCACAGAGCATGTTGGAGCTATACCCATAGAGCCAATAATCACTAGAGGCAGATGCATCATTTCTGGGCACATTCTGTGCCATGCCGGGGGGTTAGGAGTCATTAACCCCTCCAGCCCTGCACACAGGAAGGCACCGTCATTCTGTGCCATGTCGGCGGGCTAGGTGGCATTAACCCCTCCAGCACTGGCCCTGCACACAGGAGGGCACCCTGCCTGGAAGCCGTGCACACAGCAGGACTGTGTGAATTAACCCCTCGCTGCCTGCCCCGGGCTCCCGCTGATGGAGGAGAAGGTGACCTGTACTCACAGCTGCTGCTCCATGACTTCAGCAGAGACTTTATACTGATCTCGAAGAACACGGAGTCCTGGAGGCTCAGCATCATGGCTCCGGGGGTGCTGGTCCGCTCTCCGCCGCGGCTGGGGGTGCTGGTCCTGTCAGCTCCGGTGCGGCGGCTTCATTACACGCAGTGACGGCAGAGGCTGCTCAGTGCGGGACTGGGGCGGAGGAGGAGGCTGCAGGACGAGGGACAACTTCTGTGCCGGGATGATGTGAAGGACGAGGTGTCCGGCACTGCAGGCGGGGGGAGAGCGGCCGGCACTGCAGGCGGGGGGAGAGCGGCCGGCACTGCAGGCGGGGGGAGAGCGGCCGGCACTGCAGGCGGGGGGAGAGCGGCCGGCACTGCAGGCGGGGGGAGAGCGGCCGGCACTGCAGGCGGGGGGAGAGCGGCCGGCACTGCAGGCGGGGGGAGAGCGGCCGGCACTGCAGGCGGGGGGAGAGCGGCCGGCACTGCAGGCGGGGGGAGAGCGGCCGGCACTGCAGGCGGGGGGAGAGCGGCCGGCACTGCAGGCGGGGGGAGAGCGGCCGGCACTGCAGGCGGGGGGAGAGCGGCCGGCACTGCAGGCGGGGGGAGAGCGGCCGGCAGAGTCCGCTGCTCCTGCAGAATGTGCGGCTCCTGTGCCTCCCGCTGACCGCGGCCGGTGTCATCCTGCGGGAGGGGGCGTCATGGCCGTGGGGGCCGCACTACACTCCTCCGCCAGAGCAGCCTGCACCTGACCGCTCCCTGCAGGACACCTACCAACAGATATCGGGCCAATATCGGTACAATCACACCCACACCAAGCTAATAACGCACGAGGCTGGCACCAATATTTTGTGTATCAATCAACTACAGAGATAGCACATCCATATTGTTCAATAGATCTTGGAATAATGATAATTTCCACAACTGGCTGTTATATAAAATGTTAGTGTGCTGTGATCTTATATATGTGTCCCTGCTGTGTAATGGCCGTGTCTGACCGTACAAGGACATAGTCTGATCATACCACAGCTCCTGGGCCGGGGAGGAATGAAAAGAGTATACAGATATTACAGTATGTAATAATTCTTTCTTTGAGGTAAAATAGTTTTTAAAAAAAACAGGCAGGTAAATGTTTTACCTCACAAAAACAAACAGATAGCACAGCATAGGATCCTATCTGTATACTTTCTTACTTCCTCTCTGGCCCAGGAGCTGTGGTAAGATCAGACCGTGTGCCTGTACGTCAGACACGGCCATTACACAGCAGGGACACATCTATAAGATTATCTCAGCACAGGAACATGTTATATAACATCCAATTGTGGACATTATTATTCCGAGATCTATTGATTATAATGAACTTTATTCATGGGAAAATCCTTTTTAAAAGGAACCAAGCAGCAGGATTCTCCCATACAGTTTAGAGTTTGGATCTTTCATTGAAAAAAAACATAATAAATAAAAATAATAATAAAATCTTTATTTCTGTAGCACCAACATATTCCACAGCACTTCACAATACATCATCAAAAGGTCCAGAAATGAGTGCATTAGTTGATTGGTGTGTGCATTGGTGCAGGACTATGTGGGTTCGGTCTTCAGTAATGATTCCTCCCCTGCCTGTCCTCTATTTAAATCCCCCCCCCCCCCCCCCCCCCGCGCCACCACAGGTAACACCATGGCCGGCGCATGTGCTGGATTATTTCAAGTTTTTTCCAACCTCAATAAAATAGTGCTTGAATGAGCGCATGCACACTACGCAGACACAATTTCTTTCTTTTTTTTTTTTTATCAGCGCATGCGCCGCCATTCATAGTCATCTCCACAGTGTCCTCAGTAAAATGGTGCTGGAGATCGTAGTGCGCGCAGGCACTGATTCTGACCCATTTTATTCAAGAGTTGGAGAAAAAAAAACATAATACTGCGCATGCGCCAGACAGTGTTATCACGCGACAGAGGGGGAAAATTTAACTACCAGAGAGACAGGCAGCCAATGGAGGAAGCATTACTGAAGACCCGAGCCACACAGTGCCGCCCAATGCACACACCACTCAACCAATGCGCTCATCTCTGGACCGTTCATAACCTTTTTATCGGCAATCAAAGGTGCAGTCTCTAAGCAGAAGGTGTGATTTGATTCACCATCCTAGTGCCCACCCCCTCCTTCACCATGAGGCACCCTACTGACAGACCCCCTTTAAGGATACTCAGTGACATTTGGTGCCTGATGGCAATGCTCAGGAAAGTCACAACAACATCTGTGCAACATGTCTGAGACTTGGTGTCACCGGATGTTGCTGTATGTCACTTGCAACTTACTAATCTAATGATTTTCTTATGGTGTCGCATTAATACCTGCAAGACTTGTAAAGGTTTCCAAAGGAATTGGATTTTGTCACCTCTCATTTGCCATAGGCTTCAATGCCTATAGCAAATGAGAGGCAACAGAAAATCCAACTCATTTGGAAACATTTACAATTGTTACAGGTATTAATGCGACACCATAAGAAATCATTAGATGCGATGTCACACGACAAATGGCGCGGTCTAGCCTTAGCCTATCTTGAGCGGCATTAGACCACAGGCAGCGCCAGTCACACGCTGGCACCATCGTTTCCGGAAAGTGGGTTTTACTCTGAAGCACACACAGACCCTCTACAACCATCCTGTGACAATACACAGACTTTTCAATACGAAAAGCAGACATATAGTCACCATGTCCAATACAGCCATACGAGATCAGTATATCATAGTGCAGTTATATGCCATCCTCCATAATAAATCCATACAATGCCTGGACCCCAACAACAGATCTATGCACTGGAGTCCAGGGGACAGGAAGCAATTCACCAGTTATGTCACCACCCCTGACGAGGGAAAATTACATTTATGCCAAAATCAGCAAATGGAGCCGTGTGATAACAGGCCCTCTCTGCAGCCCTTGGACGCACGTCATATTAAATAACCATTTCCTTATATAACATGGGCTCGTCCTCCTGAATATTGTCCGCAGCCCCTTCCTTCATTAGCAGTGTGCAGGCTCCAGATCCCATAGAAAACCAGACTCCAGAAAGAAAGAACAACCCAAGAAGTCAGCGAGGGGAATCTATAAAAGCAAAAGTGGAGTGGTCACCAAAAGCAACCAATCACATGTCAAATATGGAATAGGATTGTTGGCCAAGATTAGTAGGTTTGACCGACAGTCTAATGTGTGTGGGGTGCAGGACAACTGATGGTCGGTGGCTTATGGCAGACTTCAGACTGGTCAGCGGTTTTCTCAGAGAGCACAGGAGCGATCAGCCGGACGATCCATCTGATGAGTATGGAAGCTTAGGGCCACGAATTTGTATAGAGAGACCTAAAAGCAACTGTGAACCCTCGAAGGTCCAATGGTCAAACTCTAGCACAGTGGTACCCAAACTCCAGTCCTCACGACCCCCAACAGGTCATGTATTCAGGATTTCTTTACTATAGCACAGGTGATGCCTTGATAATGATTCCATCACCTGTTCAATAGGAAGGAAATCCTGAAAACATGACCTGTTGGGGGCCACGAGGACTGGAGTTTGGGAAACCCTGCTCTAGAATGTTGGACAACAAAATAAGGAAAATTTCAACCACTTTCTGCCAACGATCAGTACCAATCTCATGCCACAAACAATGGCAATATACGGATGGTATATACCCGACTGTCCAAACATTGATCCGGTGTGTGGAATGTGTCTTCTGGTTGTTGTCGTACCCTGTAATCAGAGAGATCTGCACCCCATCGGTGTCTGGAAGTCCAGACCCGGTCACTGATCATGGCAGATAGATCTGAATGGTTATTTAATTTATAACATTGTAGATCTGAAAACAGACGCCTGAAATCCTTAATTTATGGTCTGCCAAAGTCAGGAAATACTGTATAGTGTATGCCATACAGTACATTAAAAGGGAACCTGTCACGAGCAGCATGAATCCGAGCCTGGCACAAGCCAAGTAGGTTTCTCTGGAGTGCATAGTTTACAGATCCCAAAATAAAGATGGAGACTAGCCCAGCGGCCTCTTCCTGCACCACTCTAGTTGGCCGACAGGTTCGTCCCCATGTACACACATGGGAGACTTGTCAATCAACTAGGCAGGCCTGCACAACTCCTGGCCTCGGGGCCCATCAACAGAGCATGTTTTCCAGATTTCCCTAGCATTGTACAGGTGATGATCCCATTTGAGCAGAGGTCTCAAACATGTAGCCCGAGGCTGCTTCTTTGCAGCCTTCCGCCTCCTTGATGATCGCGGATGGTTGAGGGGCCGCCGCAGCCAGCTCTTTATTTCAGATGTATGATTTGCCGACGCTGCGCAGAAACGAGATCTGTGCATAGCTATTCCAAAGCAAGCAGGCAGCCAATCAGAGGCCAGCAGGTGACGTTATATGCATCAGCTGCTTGCCTCTGATTAGCTGGCGGCTGCTATTGGATTAAGCCATGTGCAGATCTTGTTTCTGCTTAATGTCGGCAAATCATACATCTGAAATAAAGAGATGGCTGCGGCGGCCCCTCAACCGTCCGCGATCATCAAGGAGGCGGAAGGCTGCAAGAAGCAGCCTCAGGCCACATGTGGCCCACGGGCCGCATGTTTGAGACCTCTGCTCAAATGGGATCATCACCTGTGCAACAAATCATTGATCTGAAGTAAAGAGCTGACTGCAGCGGACCCTCATCATCCGGTTGCGATCCCCAAGGGGGCCACAGGCCAACAGGCCGCAAGAAGAGGACACCGAGGGGATGGAGGACAGGTGAGAACAAGTGTGTATATTGTATGTATGTGTGCGCGAGCATGGAATGGCACAATAGGGGACACTATTACAGGATGGGGCATTGCTACAAGAAGGGGACCAGCACAGGCACATTAGTAAAAGGGGACAGCATGGGCACATTACTACAGGATGGGGACAAAGTTGGGCTAATTACTACAAGGGAACAAGGATGGGGACGTTACTACAAGATGAGAACCAGGATGCGTACATTAGGACAGGATGAGGGTTAGTATGGAGCACATTACTACAAGAAGGGGACCATGATAGGGCACATTACTACAGGATGGGGACAAATATGGGCAAATTACCACAGAATTAGGACTAGGGGCACATTACTACAAGAAAAGGAACAGGATGGGGGCATTACTAAAACATATTGGCCAAAATTACTATATGGTGCGAACTGCAAGACAATACTACTTACAAGAAAGGGATAAAAATGTGAAAAACAAGTGAAATACATTCAAAAACAATGATCCAAAAGGTCTAACATGAAAAAAAAAAAATATGGTACCAATAAAAATGTCACTTGGTCTTGCAAAAAATGCACTCTCCCCCCCCCCCCAAAAAAAAATAAATCATTTTTTTCTATGTGAGGCCTCATACCCAGCAGAGTTTGAGACCCCTGCATCAGAGGTATGCGGGGAGAATGCTGGACTAGTCATGCCTGTCCCTATGGTCCCTGGCAGGAACCATGTTTATTCAGCAATGCTGGACCACTCCAGAAAAAAAAAAACCCAGGCTCTGATGCTCGTTGCCCAAGGTTTGACCAGCAGCAACCGGAGGACAGGTCCCTTTAAAATGAAACCTTTTATCATGGCAGAATACGAGTCCCGATATGGACAGTAATCTCCGTCCCCGGCTTCTGCAGGCGCAGCACGAATCGCACATTCTTAATGGTTACGGCAAGGATTGGTTGAATGCTCAGACATGTGTTAGGACGGTTCAGGATGCTGCCGCTTCATTAGCAGCTGCTGTCCGCCAACTGTCCTGGACGACAGGGATCCTTGTTCTCCTGCAGCTATGACCATACACCATGTTGAAGGGCAGAAAGGAACAATAAACTTTCTCTCCAATTACTGTCAGGCGCAGCCGTTCACAGAAGTAGCCGGGAAGCAGCAGTCACGTTCTGTCCAACAACTGGGGGCTACAGAAACAGAACTCCGGACTCCTGAGCCATGAGACATTTGTGGGATATACACTCATTCTAGAGTAAAACCATAAACTTTCCTATATACTTATGATTCCCACCCAATTCCACGCTAGGCTTCACGTCACTGCTCGCTGACAAATCTCCGCAATGACAATTTGACCGAAAAAGGACAATTCAACGGCATCTCAGTATGGTTTTTCTTGCAAGAATACTCTACAAAAGCGAGTAATTTCTAATAAAATCACATTACAAAACCTAAATTCATTGTGTTTAAGCTTCAAAAGGGTTTGTCCAAAAACAGCACAATATTAATGGCAACAGATTGTAGACGTATGTCACGGCCGGTGCTCCTCCACCAGAATCCGGACTTAAGGGTGCCTTAAGGCCGCTTTACACGCAACGACATCGCTAACGCGATGTCGTTGTGCGTCACGAATTCCGGGACCCCATCCGGCCTCATTAGCGACGTTGTTGCGTGTGACACGTACGAGCGACCGCTAACGAGTAAAAATACTCACCTTATTGTTGCTCATTGACACGCTGTCCAGTTCCCAAATATCGTTGCTGCTACAGGTACGATGCTGTTCGTCGTTCCTGCGGCAGCACACATCACTATGTGTGACACCGCAGGAGTGACGAAGATCTCCTTACTTGCGGCCGCTGGCAATGAGGAAGGAAGGAGGTGGGTGGGATGTTACGTCCCGCTCATCTCCGCCCCTCTGCTTCTATTGGGCGGCCGCTTAGTTACATCGCTGTGACGCCGAACGAACCGCCCCCTTAGGAGGCAATTTGCCGGTCACAGCGACGTCGCTAGGCAGGTAAGTATAGTGTGACGGGTCCGAGCGATGTTGTGCGCCACGGCAGCGATTTGCCCGTGACGCACAACCAATGGGGGTGGGTACGCACACTAGCAAGATCGCAGCGTGTAAGGCGGCCTTTACACACTGCGACATTGCTAGCGATGTCGAGCGCGATAGCATCCGCCCCCGTCGTTCGTGCGACATTTGGTGCTCGCTGCCATAGCGAACATTATCGCTACGGCAGCGTCACGCGAATATACCTTTTCAGCGACGTTGCTGTGACCACCGAACAATCCCTTCCTCAAGGGGGAGGTGCGTTCGTCGTCATAGCTACGTCACAGCGACGTCACTAAGCGGCCGGCCAATAAAAGAGGAGGGGAGGAGATGAGCGGCCGGAACATGCCGCCCACATCCTTTCTACCTCATTGCCAGTGGACACAGGTAAGGAGATGTTCGTCATTCCTGAGGTGTCACACATAGCGATGTGTGATGCCGCAGGAACGACAAACAACATTGTACCTGTGGCAGCAGCGATATAAAGGAAAGGAGCGATGTGTCAACGATCACCTTTTTGAACGATTTTGCGATCGTTGATAGTCGCTCCTTGGTGTCACACGCTGCGATGTCTGTAACGGCGCCGGATGTGCGTCACTAACGACGTGACCCCAACGATATATCGGTAGCGATGTCGCAGCGTGTAAAGCACCCTTTAGACAATGTGTAGCCAATCATTAGCCACTGATCGTCTGCAGCCCTCACTATTCTTCTGCCAATCATTGGCCACTGATCGTCTGCAGCCCTCACTATTCTTCTGCCAATCATTGGCCACTGATCATCTGAAGCCCTCAGTATTCTTCTGCCAATCACTGGCCACTGATCGTCTGCAGCCCTCACTATTCTTCTGATTGGGCATAAATGTGAAGGAGAATTGCGAGAGATGGTTTACGGGTTTTACGTTTGGGGCAGCAGGAATATCAGAAGGTGGAATCATTACGAATAAAACTAAACCAGAACAAATCTAAGGTCCTCCTCATAATACAGAATGGCGCGATTTTCATGGATTACTGATCAGTAAGATTTTATTTTTTTCCAACAGACCTAGGGTTCAGATATTTGAGGAATCCAGGGTCATTATTTCCAGCAGTCAATCTTTCAGATATCAATGTTCACACTAAAAAGTGTGCCCCAATCTGATAAACCCAGGTTGTGTATAACCACATACAGGTTTATATCTAAACTTATACCGGAAGGCAATTAGGCAAAAACAATCCATACAAAAGACAAAATTTCCCCAAAATCTGACTTTTGATATCCCAGGGCCTCCTGGCTCTCTCGGGCAGTAGATGGGTAAGCGACATGTTTGGTGACTAGTACGGATGTTACTTCTGTCTGCCTTTGAAATTAACAGATTATGTTTTATAATAGAAAAGATGGGACAAATTTCTGCTCCCAGATATGTGCATATTGGGGAGTACCATCTCATCATGTATAAGCAATAGAGATGAGCGAACCAGGGTTCGAACCAAACACAAACTTTAAAAAAAATATATCAGTGTCCATGTTTGGAGTTCGGTTGCTGTACTTTTGCTAACCAGTCAAACAAGCATTGCGGTGCTCGGTTCAGTGCAAGCCAGTTGCAGTCTATGAATAGATCTCAATGACTGTAAACAACATCTTCGGATGTAGTGTGTCAAAAAAAAAATAAATAAAAACCTCTCTCCCTAGGAAATGCTCTGTTTTTGGCTGGCTGTACGTGGGTGGAGAGCCAAACTGACCAACCATTGACTTCCAATGCGATTCAGGCTCCGGGATCAAGTCCAGGTCCCAAACTGAACTTGTTCTAAAGTCAGGCTGAACCTGCCGAACCAGAACTTCCATGGGTCCGCTCATCTCCAATGAGCAGCTCATCAGCTAGAATGTCCTCCTAAGAAGGGATGAGCAAACCTGTGGAAGTTCAGTTCGGTGGGTGCAGCTGAACCGAACCTCGAAGGGTCTGGACTTCACCGGAACTCCAATGTAAGTCACTACTGGTTGGCAGTTCGAGTCCCCAACCACATCCAACCAACCAAAAGCAGAATACTTCCGGGGGAGGGTGAGCAGGGGTTTTACTTTTTCTTTCGGGGGAGGGTACACTACACCTGATCTACTGTTGATCCCCCCCCCCCGTTTGACCAGGTTAGGACTATGAGGAAGGCGGACAAGGCCGCCGAAACGCGTAGTCCAATCTGCGGTTACTCTGATGACTAACATCTTGTTCCTGAGCCTTGTGGGAGCTGGGTTCCATTGCACCTGTGTGTGAATGAAATATATATCTATATATATATATCTATCTATATCTATCTATATCTATCTATCTATATCTATATATACACATATATATATATATATATATATATATATATATATATATATATATATATATATATATATATATATATATATATATATATATATATATATATATATATATATATATATATATATATATATATATATATATACACACACACACACACATATATACATATATATATATACATACACACATATATATACATATACATACACACACACATACATATATACACAGAATATATATAAAATGTATATATTATTTTTTTTTCTCAGTTACAGCAAAGTATTCTTGATTTTCCTCCAGAGTCCGGAGAGGTGCGCCTGAAGAACCACTCTGGTGGAATGATCATTAAGTCATTGATGAATTGGGCGGGGTGGTAGAAAAAAACTTAACAGACGTCAAATAAACTCCAAAGGGCAAATGTAAATAATAATGCAGATAATACAACTTTAGACCTTGGTGCCTCGGAGACTTCTGTACAGCGTTTTCTTTATTATTATGGCCACAAATATCTAATACAATTTATCAATAAATCCTCTAGATTTTGGGGTCTTGAGACCCTTGAGCTCAGTAAACCCAGTTGATAACACATTGTATAATAAGATGGATCAACATCAAGGTTGTTGGAAAGATCCATTCTAAAATCCATTGGGATCTACAACATCCTGAAGCAGAGAGCATTATCCATCAGGAGAGAAGCGATGTCCTCATCGTCCACAGGGAATCCAGAAGATCCTAATGGACACTGCAAATCTTTTAAAACCTCAGAAATGCAGTAACAGAGAAACACTCAGCAATATGGAGAAGACGTCGGTGGCAGGAAAGTGCGCCGCATGCTAGGAATATTCAGATATTTCTCTGGTAGCCTTGAATAATGTACGGCTCATCCAAGAACATCTATTCTAAACAATTTCATACTAGCGTCCAATATGTTCCATAGCACACTGTACAAACGAGTATAATTACCACTTAATCATGAATGATGGTTAATGCAATAGCAGCGGACAAGCACGTAACGCTCTGATTATCTTACAAAGCATGGTTAGCAAAAGCAGAACATTTCATACCGTGCTTTTCTCTAAAAAAGAATCATGAAATCCATAAATTGTAGGGAAAATGTTCAATTCAAACAACAAAGTTGGCCAACAAATAAGTCAATTTTATTTAACAAAAGCAGCGCTGGTGCCCTCACCCACATGGGCATATGTAAGAAGTTGTGTGAATCGATGTGCTCATCCCTTTCCATTCGCCATGATAATGGTGCAAGGCGACAACGGCCTATTAACCACCGGCATCCGTGGTTTTTTATTGGTTTGCTGGCCTGGCAGCGCAATGACATCCTCAAGTAGTGACACACGTGTAACGTCACGCCAGGTTGGGTAATCAAAAGAGATCCCATGGATGTCTGTGGGTAACTGGCAGCATGCCGGCTCCTATACTGCAGCCACATCCTATGGTCGCCAAAA
The DNA here is from genome assembly GCF_048569485.1 of Anomaloglossus baeobatrachus. NCBI lineage: Eukaryota > Metazoa > Chordata > Amphibia > Anura > Aromobatidae > Anomaloglossus > Anomaloglossus baeobatrachus. Next base: position 126,738,195 of record NC_134353.1, read on the forward strand.
CTCTAGAGCGGTGGTTCCCAACTTTTCTGATCTTGAGAGCCACATTCAGCTCAGAGAGGGTTGCGAGCCACATACAGCTCCTGCTACTCTCACCGTAGTGGCACTTAGAGCTCCCATCAGCAGAAAGCCAAAGCTGTTCCTCAGAAATCAAACCGAGGCAAGCGCCATTTTGAGTACTGTTCTTTTGGGTATCTTCATATAATCATGTCCATAACAAGGTTACCAAGATCCAGGGGTTCCTACAAATCCCATTTAGATCTGCTCTTCTGTGTGGGGCTATTCACAAAAGTTACCTGGAGACCTGCTCTTCATAGTGGTTTGCTAGACCAGGTGCTAATGCACCAAGCTGAAAAAACAATCACTGATCTTGGGGAGACCCGCCAGAGACAACACTGCCGGCAGCCAACGAGGGCGCTCCGCACAATGAAAACTTAGTTGCCTGGTCATAGCTTTAAACTTGTCAAAGAGTTGGATATTGACTAAAAGGGCCACTTAATATGGTGGTTATGGTGGTCTCCTAAAAAGAGTCACCCCTTGGCTGGGTCCTTCCCAGAGGGATATCTGGCTAGTTTCTGTGTCGAGACTCCTAAGGCTACTTTCACACATCCGGTTTTTGCTCTGCGGCACAATACGGCGCTCTGCAGAAAAACCGCAACAGGTTTTTTTTGCTGCCGGTTGCGGGTTTTTTTGCATAGACTTACATTAGTGCCGTATTGTGCCGCATGGGCTTGCGTTCGGTCCGGTTTTTGCCGCATGCGGCAGATTTAGCCGATGCTGCGGCCAGATGGAACGTTGCCTGCAACGTTTTTTGCTCCGACAAAAAAAACGCATCGCGCCGCATCCGGCCGCTGCGGCACATTTTTCAATGCATGCCTATGGACGTCGGATGCGGCGCGATGTGGAAAAAACGCATCCGGCCGCCGCATGCGGTTTCTTCCACTGCGCATGCTCAGTAGCGTGCCGCAACCGGAAAAAAACGGACCGGCCGCATGTAAAAACGTATGCAAAGGATGCGGTGTTTTCACCGCATCCGTTGCATAGGTTTCGCAGCCGGATTGAGCCGCACGGCTCAAACCGGATGTGTGAAAGTAGCCTAACAGAGGCTCCACAGACTTTTTTGAAATGCACCAAGCTGGCAGGCAGCTATGAGCCACACATCACGGGCCTGTGAGCCACATGTGGCTACTGAGGCACAAAGTGGGGACCTCTGTTTTAGAGAATCCATGTGTTGAGATCATGCTTTACACCAGAGTTCCCCAACTCCAGTTCTCAAGGGCCACCAACAGTGCATGTTTTTAGGATTTCCTTAGCATTGCATGGGTGTTGGAATGATCACCTGTGCAATACTAAGGAAACCCTGAAAACATGCACTGTTGGTGGCCCTTGAGGACTGGAGTTGGGGACCCCTGCTTTACACCAAGATGGTACAGCTAAGAAAATGAAGGCTGGGTTCACACTAGCCTTCATAAACACAGAACGGAATAGTAAAACTCCCAATGGGAACAGAGGCGCTACAGGACGAATCTTATGGATAGAAAAAGGGGGCTGTCAAATTATGGCCGTGTGCCCGATACTCTAACGTTCTGTAGTCTCCATCTCATCCACCCTCCCTGAATACATCATTTTGCATTGTTGCATGCGGGCCAAGAGCCCATATTCAGTCACTTAAGAAAAAAAAGTAGCAAACTTCGGGCACTTCATAAACTTGCTTCCAACTCCCAGGACCCCGGCTCATTAATCTCTGAGCACCTTATTATGAGGATTGGCCATTTCCTGAAAAAAAGCAAAGAAGACTAAACTACAGGGTCTAGCTCTAGGCAAATATTATGACTGTGTAATACAGAGGGTGGCGCGTCATCCCACGGCCGGCTCCCTCGCAGCTGACATTTCATATCATCTGCCAACCTGGCCTGTAACATCGTGTTACCGAGGATAATACCACGTGGTAATAAGCGCGATTTCATGCCTGAAAGCCTCTGCCAAGAACAAAATTCCTCACATTGTCAAGTGTATGAAAGAACAGCAGCAGCCAGAAAACGCTATTTAAAGACGGGAAGGCACAGGCCGTATAGCGTGGGTGCACAGACGACACGGGGAGCGGCTCAAAGCCCGCTGCCCACTTGGCTCTTACACACCGATGGAGATCTTCTGTTTATTATCGGGGGTCTCTTTAAAAAGCAGCATAAAGTTGCAGAACATAAAAGTTATTCTTTGATAGAGATTTTCTGCAGACGGGGGTTATGGCTGTCATTGACAACAGAAGTCATATCTGATGGATGCAAATGGTCACTTCTGGACTGATTCAATCTTATTATTTGTCAGGGTTATTTACCTTGGAAGTAAGAAAAGTGCTGAAATCTTCCCTTTTCTTGCTAAAAAGAATGTCAATGGAAGACCCCCAACCGGGTGTGAGCAGATACCTCCACCGATGTTCCTCCATGGACATTGCATATAGTAATTGGCATCAATGATGTATTTTAATGGGCCGTGTACAAAAGAATTGTAACACAACCACTAGTTTCATTTCTCAATCTGTATCTGAGTGATATAAATTAGACAAAAGCTCAGAAATGTTTGCACTGGAGACTCTTTAGATGCAAATGACCACATAATCAGGGGTGTAGGGGCTACAGAGGTCCTAGGACCCTGGAGCCTAAGGCTACTTTCACACATCCGGATTTTTGCTCTGCGGCACAATACGGCGTTCTGCAGAAAAACCGCAACCGGCTTTTGTAACGCCGGTTGCGTTTTTTTTTTTGCATAGACTTACATTAGTGCCGTATTGTGCCGCAGGGGCTTGCGTTCGGTCCGGTTTTGGCCGCATGCGGCAGATTTAGCCGATGCCGCGGCCGGATCGAACGTACCCTGCAACGTTTTTTGCTCCGGCAAAAAACACCGCATCGCGCCGCATCCAACCGCTGCGGCGCATTTTTCAATGCATACCTATGGAGGCCGGATGTGGCGCGATGCGGAAAAACCCGCATCCGGTCACCGCATGCGGTTTTTTCCACTGCGCATGCTCAGTAGCATGCCGCAACCGGAAAAAAACGGACGGGCCGCATGTAAAAACTTATGCAAAGGATGCGGTGTTTTCGCCGCATCCGTTGCATAGTTTTCACAGCCGGATTGAGCCGCAGGGCTCAAACCGGATGTGTGAAAGTAGCCTTAGAGGACCCAAAAGAGCCCATGTGAGAAGGTTAATCCTAATAAAGACCCATGGTAGCTGGAGAACTTGCTTTGGGGCCTATGAGATTCAACATACGCCACAAGCAGAAATCTGTCTAAAACTTCCAATTACTGAAGCAGCAAAAGATCAAATCACTGAGAAAAACTACGTATCACAGGTCGAGGTTCAAGAGATTTGGCCACCAATCATCAGCACTAGGAAAATGAAAAGATGGACAGATTTGATCTGGGACAGCACATTGTTTTCTATAAATCTGTGTACATGTGCATGTAGTGTAGTGGGTGTCTCCATAGTCATACCACCGTCTTCTCCGGTATCCAGCTCCATTCAGCTCCTCTTCTCAGTGACATCACCGCTATTCAGACTCCTGGTCACACTGTGTGAGCCAGACTTCTCATTTAGAATGAGCCTCGCTCCGACGCTCCATAGACTTACATTATAAAAGCCACTTTCATGTCATGTAGAAAACAGATTTAGGCCTCATTCCCACTTGTGTATAAAATGGAAGAGTGCAATCTGATAAAACATCGGACTGCACTCGCACCAGTGTTAAAGAGAATTAACCATCAGGATTTTCATATATAAAGTAAAGCCAGTGCTATACTGGCGCTAGGATGCGGAGTGTAAGCATAGCTTTTGTTTACAGATTGGATGTTGTATTTCAGAAATATGTGCAAGTAAAGTTCCAGCAATGCACTGTTATTTGATTGACAGGTGCAACAGGGGTGGGAAAACATGGGCCAGGTCTTGCTATTTATTCCCGCCCTCTCACCATCATAGATGTTAATTCCAGCACATTATCATTTCTAAGTATTGCAGAACACTCTCGTTGCAACATTGGGAGCGTGCACAGTCACAACAGAAGTGGAGACCGCCCCCCAAAATCATCTCACCGCAGACCACACCAGAAGAACATGAGCCACACACTTCAGAGGAGATGGGGAAGCTGATTTTTGGGGTAGTCTCCACTTCTGTTGTGAGCGTGCGTGCTCCTGTGGTCACAATGAGAGCAGAGGGAGTGAGAGCGCATGCACCGCACTCACACAGCACATACGCAAGTCCGATGCAGAAAGACTGCCCTCACAAAGATTGTGCGGGAGATAGCGCAATGTGCAGGCGCAGAGTCCGACATCATCTTAGTGAAGAGTGTTCTACAATATTTAGAAATTATATGGGGGGGGGGATTTGCACCATGCTGCATTTGGCAGCGTATATCGGATCACACGCATACAAGTCTACAGTGGTATGAGAGTTTAGTAATACACACACTAAATACCATATTTGAAGAAATAATAAAACAAACAAAAAAGTGAGGATTTCTTTAAAGGTCGCCATACATAGCCCACAGTTTGCATATGTGGGCAGTATGGTGGCTCAGTGGGTGGCACGGTGGCTCAGTGGTTAGCATTGCAGTCTTGCAGCGTTTGGGTCCTGGGTTCAAATCCCACCAAGGACGACATCTGCAAGGCGTTTGTATGTTCTCCGTATTAGTGTGGGTTTCCTCCCACACTCCAAAGACATACAGATAGGGAATTGAGATTGTGAGCTGCAATGGGGACAGTGTTCTTGATGTATGTAAAGCGCTGCGAAATAGGTCAGCGCTATATAAATATAAAAGATTTTTTTTATTTTATTTATGCTGCTGACATTGGCAGCATGTTGTAACAATCTGATGCATAGGTGCCTTCGGACAGATGAAGTTGGGGTAAATAAGGTTCCGGCAGTTTGTGTTTTACCACTCATCCCTTCTGTTCCTCGAGAGATAAGTCGCTGCCAGAACTATTTGACAGTGGCTTTCAATGATCCCTTTGAAAGCCACAATGTCAAGTGTGCTCGTCAAAAATGAATGAGCGCTTTGCCATAACCTATCATACGAGTATAGCCACCATTGATAACACGACTCAAGGTTACAAAGAAATTGTGGAACAAAAGATATTTACTTTTTTTTTGTTAATTGCCTGTGTACCAAGTAAAGAGACTTCACCTCTTCTGCCAACACCCCCCTGTGCCAATACTCTATATTCAGGGACTGCCCATGCTTGGGGGGCAGGAGCACTGGTGTCATCTCCACCCTCCCGCCAGCACGGATTTGGAGTAGAAGATAACTGGCTGACGAGCCTCGTTGGGTGTAGATACACAGTCATGTCAAGTAATTTGCGTGCTGTAAGTCTACACGTGTATTTATTTAATGTGATAGGCTTTTGTATATAATTCAGCAAAGGATTAGTTTAGAGTAGGTATTAGCAAACAGCAGTAGAATACTTGGCACCGTCTCCGATGGAGGACAACTGGCTTCTCCTGCTTTTAACACTTAATCCTCAAGGTTCTGGCATATTATATGTACATTAAAAAAGGAGCTTTTAAGCTTCACAAAGAAACCTGTTCAACTTTATACATTCAGGCCCTGTAATACTAGAAAACTTTTAAGATGAACCAGAAACATAAAATAACCTTTATATATACAGATTAGTGACTTGAGCGACATTCAGGACACCATCGCTACCAATGTGGAGTTTTATACGAGATGGATGTTCGCGATGCATATTTTCGGGCACATTGACCACACAGTTGCGGGACATGAGCGCCTGCCGAGAAGGAGCTCGGCTGGCATGACGATTGATTGAGGTGATCCCAAATGTTCTGAGGTAACCTGAGGAAAAACCTGGGGTATTCTGGGAAAACAAATTGTTCTGGCCGAGTCAGACATTACTAGGGCAATGGGACAAGGTATGCATCCCTTTGTACTGAACACAGCTCCCAGTGCCAGGCAGCAGGAGCCAAAGAATTCAGACCCCATCATCACACAGCGGGGCATCACGGATAAAACATTTCCATGCTTAGCAGAGATCAAAGAAACATTCACAATACAGGCCATGTAGTAAGCCGTCTACAGACCAGGGTCACCACGCAAATGTCAAAACACAAAATCTTTGGAGAATACCGGATATGGTAAGGGAATTAAACAAGTAGATCCTCGGCTAAATAAAGTCTCTAGTATGACATCCAGGAGACTACACAGAGGCTACATTGTTTTGGACATGAAAGAGGAAGATCAGAAACCAGATGGACTGATACAACCACAGGAACCAAGAACTCACCACTGAAGATTCAGAAGATTAAGCCATGACACAAGATATTCATGTGGTCACCAGTAGTCATAACTAATTTGAAGGATTGTAAACTTCAGATCATCACAAATCACACTGACATATTCAGAATCAAACCGATTTTAGACACTGGAATATCACATTGTAGATTCTGGTCTTCATACAGTGGGTTATCCATGTCAATTTATATCAATACGTGTACTTCAAGAGAGGTTCATGGTATTAGTCCCAATGGTCCCATAACTCAAATAAAATGTCATTATCCAAGGTGCTGTTCACATTTTTTTAATGGCAAAAATACAATAGTCTTGCAAACTGTCATCAGGTGGTGATCAAGGATCAAAACCTGAAGAATTGACTATTGGCCCTTGGGTTTTGTGTGAGCCTAGTCATCAAAAAAAAACAAAAACAAAAAAAAAACAAACAAACAAACAAACCCAAGTATGTATATTTCTGAATATAATGCTGTGAGCATTAAAGCTCAAAATTATGAAAATTGTCAAAAGACCTTGTGAAGATGCTGGCGGAAGCTGATAAGATTGCGTCATTAGCTACAGTGAAACGAGTACCATATCAACATGGGCTGAAAGGCCACTCTACCAGGAAGAAGCCAATACTCCAAAAGAAACATAGAAAAACTAGATTAATGTTTGCAAATACACAAAAATAAACACCTTAATTTTTGGAGACAAGTACTGTGGTCTAACAAAACTAAAATTTAACTGTTTGGCCATAATCACCATCGTTACGTTTGGAGGACTAAGGTAGAAGCTTTGAAGCCTAAGAACACCATTCCAACTGTGCAACACGGGGGTTGGCAGCATCATATTGCGGGGTTGTTTTGCTGCAGGAGGGACTGTTGCACTTCACAAAATAGATGGCATCATGAGGAAAGAAGATTATGTGGCAATGCTGAAGCAACATCCCAAGACATCAGCCAGCAACTTAAAGCTTGGGCAGAAATGGATCTTCCAAATGGACAATGTTTTGGAGTGGCCATCATAAAGCCCTGATTTCAAACCTAATGAAAATTTATGGATGAAGCTGAAAAGGCTGGTGCGAGCAAAGCGACCTACAAACATGGCTCAGTTACACCAGTTCTGTCAGGAGGAATGGGCCCAAATTCCTACCAACTATTGTGAGAAGCTTGTAGAAGGAGAGCCAAAATGTTTCACCCAAGTCATACAGTTTAAGAGCAATGATACCAAATAGTAATGAAATGTGTGTAAACTTTTGAAGTAAAAAAAAAAAGTAAAAAAAATGCCTTAAAACATTATTTGTCTCATTATTCTGGCATTTAGCAAATATAAATAATTTTGGTTCCGAATTGACCTAAAACAGTAAAGGTTTATTCTGATCTCATGTCAGATAGTGAGAAAAACATGCAGATGTGTCTTTTTAGATATTGGACGGAAACCTCTGGTTTCAACTGTACATAAACACACATAAATACAAACGTTTGCGCGCGCGCGCGTGCGTGCGTGCGTGTGTGTGTGTGTGTAAATATTTGAACCAGAAAGTGATGAACTATCATTAGCGCAAAACTGTTTCCGACGGATAATGATTTCTTGGTGCAACTCAGAGATTAGCTCCAGACATTGAGAATAACGGCCATTTTTTGTGAAATACATGGATTATGCAGTGCACAACTGTACTGCCACAACAGGGTAAATAATCGCCTCCTAACAAGCCTGTTGCTTGGCATATGCTAAGCTGGTATCCATCCATATATCTCCACGGTGACTGCCTTTGTACTTTAATACCCGCAATTCCTATGTTGGTGCTTGCCTCCATCTGTTCTTTTCCACTACGTTACTTAAAAAGTAATATAAAAAGCTCTGCCAGACAGGATGATTCAGCCAAGGTCTTGTTCCCAGAGAGCGATCAGAACACAGGGAGTCTCAGGAGTAAGAAAATATACAAGATATATAAAAAAAAAAAAAAAAAAAAGTCCAGCCGTTACAAAAACTCAGAATTTTTTACGCAGAATAAAGGCAAGAAGTAACAAAAGGAAAAAAACAAACAAACAAACATTCTGGTGACACTATGAAAGGAGATTCAAAAAGTCATGACACCTTGCTACATCGCCCACGGTCAGTGTGGACATTGATCACAGCTGTTTGACGAGTCTGGATGATGCTGCCGGTATCAGGTGGTGTGCTGTGCATGCTGTGAGAGGGGAGGGACAGCAGCTCTTACACACCGTTCACATCCCTACATCTACGCTCTGCAAATGACTTTCAACTAACATCCACACTGATTCGAACCTCCCACTCCCAGATCCAAGACTCCTTCCGAGTTGCACCAATCCTCTGGAACGCTCTACCCCAAGAAGTTAGGCTGAATCACAACTTACTCAGTTTCAGACACATCCTAAAAACGCATCTTTTTAGGGCGGCCTATCACACTACCTTGCCGAACTAAACTGACATAGTCCCTCCACAACTTCTCAGAACATAACCACGTCAAACTCCATGGCACCCAAATGCAACTCCAGGTTCTAGCCAACTGGCCCATTATCTATCCCCTATTTCCTTGAGATGGCTGGATTGCCATTGTAATTAAGCACTTGTACCTTGTCCCTCCTCCCATTTCATTGTAGATTGTAAGCTCTCACGAGCAGGGTTGTCTTTTTCCCTCTAAATATTGTATCTTCTATAACTGTTACTTGTTTGTATATCCTCCTGAATTGTAAAGCGCTGCGGAATATGTTGGCGCTATAGAAATAAAGATTATTATTATTATTATTATTATTATTATCCCTGCTCTGGTGTCACAGTACAGAGATACTATCTATTCTGTACAGTTCTAGAGAAATAATGTACAGAAGAGGACCAAGTAAGCAGGTTGCATCTAAGGGGTGCGTCACACACAGCGAGCTCGCTGCCGAGATCGCTGCTGAGTCACGCTTTTTGTGACGCAGCAGTGACCTCATTAGCGATCTCGCTGTGTGTGACACTGAGCAGCGATCTGGCCCCTGCTGCGAGATCGCTGCTCGTTACACACAGCCCTGGTTCGTTTTCTTCAAAGCCGCTCTCCCGCTGTGACACACAGATCGCTGTGTGTGACAGCGAGAGAGCGACAAATGAAGCGAGCAGGGAGCAGGAGCCGGCATCTGACAGCTGAGGTAAGCTGTATCCAAGATAAACATCGGGTAACCAAGGTGGTTACCCGATATTTACCTTAGTTACCAGCCTACGCAGCTCTCACGCTGCCTGTGCTGCCGGCTGCGGGTCTCTGCACATGTAGCTGCTGTACACATCGGGTTAATTAACCCGATGTGTACAGCAGCTAGGAGAGCAAGGAGCCAGCGCTAAGCAGTGTGCGCGGCTCCCTGCTCTCTGCACATGTAGCTGCATTACACATCGGGTTAATTAACCCGATGTGTACAGCAGCTAGGAGAGCAAGGAGCCAGCGCTCAGTGTGCGCGGCTCCCTGCTCTCTGCACACAGCGCTGGTAACTAATGTAAACATCGGGTAACCATACCCGATGTTTACCTTAGTTACCAGTCTCCGCAGCTTCCAGTCGGCGGCTCCGTGCAAGCGCAGCGTCGCTTGCACGTCGCTGCTGGCTGGGGGCTGTTCAGTGGTCGCTGGTGAGATCTGCCTGTTTGACAGCTCACCAGCGACCATGTAGCGATGCAGCAGCGATCCTGACCAGGTCAGATCGCTGGTCGGATCGCTGCTGCATCGCTAAGTGTGAAGGTACCCTAACATTTCGGATTTGTCCTTCACTTTGAGACTGATCTTTGTCCTTGACAATTCTGGATCATCTTTTCTTACAACCTTGCTGTACTGTTAAGGCTACTTTCACACCTCCGGTTTCTGCAATGCGGCACACTCCGGCACTTTGCAGGAAAATCGCAACCGTTTTTTTTTTTCTGCCGGTTGCGATTTTCCTGCATAGACTTTAATTAGTGCCTCATTGTGCCGCATGGCCTTGCGTTCCATCCGGTTTTTACCGCATGCGGCAGATTTAGCCGATGCGACGGCCGGATGGAACGTTGCCTGGCATGTTTTTTCACGCGGCAAAAAAAACGCATTGCGCCGCATTCGGCCGATGCGGCGCATTTTTCAATGCATGCCTATGGCGGCCGGATGCGGCGCGATGCGGCAATAACCGCATCCGGCCGCCGCATGCGGTTTTTGCCACTGCGCATGCTCAGTAGCATGCCGCAAGCGGCAAAAACCGGACGGGCCGCAAAGGAAAAACTTATGCAAAGGATGCGGTGTTTTCACCGCATCCGTTGCATAGCTTGCACAGCCGGATTGAGCCGCAGAGCTCAAGCCGGATGTGTGAAAGTAGCCTAAACTGTGTGTCCACCAGTTGTGTGTTCCTGCGCACTGACACTGTCCAATCAGTGCTGTCCGAGTGCGTATGGAACCCTCTCTCCCCCAAATGGCAGCATCCAATTTATTCTTACATTTCTCTAGGGAATAACATAGGAACAGTACAACGCAGCGTTATAAGGAAAGACGCTCCACAATTAATATTTAATGGAGAATACTAGTATTTACTACGACAGACATCTAAGGAGAAATGGCAGGTACTGGGATAGAAAGGAAAGTCTCTCCTGGATCGTGCATCACCACCTTATGATGTTCCAGGCTGTGAGATGTCACTTCTAAAATGTCAGAACTGGATGACTTATTCATTCCAGGACATTGCAAGTAAATTATTTAAGAAGAAAAAAAAAAATGTAAGATTGGATGTAAGCTGGTGCGAGTCCAGGAAACAAGAAGGAACTCCTCCAGTGTAATAAAACCGAAATTAAAGTGAGGAATAAACCAGGTGTTCAGTGTATAATCCAGTATACCCAGAGGATAGAGATTCCTGGAGGATGGAAAATTACCTTTGTAATCACTGCTACTAAATCAAAGAACATGGTAAATGTTTGTTAACGGCAGAATAATTAGGTCACAGTTTATTAGGAACGGATCATGTAATTCTCAGACTTCTGTTTAAATTCATTCCGTTTACCGGAAAATCTAAGGGTACAGTCTCACTAAACGACGTCCCAGCGATTCTGACCACGATATGACCTGGTCAGGATCGCTGGTGCGTCGCAGGTGAGCTGTCAATCAGGCAGATCTCGCCAGCGACCAGCCACCAGCGACGCGTGGAAGCGATGCTGCGCTTGGTAATTAAGGTAAATATCGGGTAACTAAGCAAAATGCTTTGCTTGGTTACCAGCGCACACCGTTTAGCGCTGGCTCCCTGCACTCGTAGCCAGGGTACACATCGGGTTACTAAGCAAACCGCTTTGCTTATTTACCCGATGTGTACTCTGGCTACGTGTGCGGGTAGCCACCACTGGCAGCCTGAGAGCGGCGTAAGCTAGTAACCAAGGTAAATATTGGGTAACCAAGCAAAGCGCTTCGCTTAGTTACCCGATGTTTACCATGGTTACCAGCGTCCACAGCTGCCAGACGCTGGCTCCCTGCTCCCTGAACCTTTAGATCGTTGCTCTCTCGCATTCAAACACAGCGATGTGTGCTTCACAGCAGGAGCGCAACGTCCAAAAAATGAACCAGAGCAGTGTGTAATGATCAGCGATCTCACAGGCCAGATCGCTGCTTAGTGTCTCACACAGCGAGATCGCTAATGAGGTCACTGGTGCGTCACAAAAACCATGACTCAGCAGCGATCTCGCTATGTGAGAAGTACCCCTAAGAGAACAAAAAAAAAAAATCAGTGTATGACGACAGCAGACTTTGGTTTTCTTCATCCTCCGGTTATATTCCAAAATGGCAAGACCGGTCGGCTTTGACAGCGCCACGCTACGGTGTAGAAAGGGCCACAAGGTAAGCTCTTGTATAAGAAAATATTTTTTGAGTCCTTATAATCAAGAAAACTTTATAAAAGCAATTCTCATTCCATACCGGCACATAAATCTTATTTTTCCGTCATTTGCTATGACATGACTAGGGGTATTGGTTGGAAAAAGTCGACAATGCAAAACAACCCTGGTAAAAGAGAAAAAAAAATAAGGCAACAAATGGATATAACCACCGATTCCACGCTGCTCCTGTAAAACGTTTTACAAGGCCAAGGCTGTGTCACCATGTGTAAAACGTTAACTTTATGAACCACTACAAAAAAAGGAATGACAATTATAAAACATATTGAAAAACTTTCGTCAGAACTTACATAGCTCGCTGTGGGGAGGGGCAGGTCACAAGAGACAGGAGCAGGGTCGCTGCTGCAGTAAACAGCAGAGGTGAACACGTGTGCCCACTGTTAGAGAAAATGAATATTCACTGCTCCCTATACCCATAATCCTGGGCGAGGGGAGCAGAGAATATTCATTTTGGATTAGCCGGTAGCTGATATCAGCATGTAACAGAGCGCAAGACAAGGACGTCATGATGGGCCCCGCTAACAAGCCAAAGTCAGTTGCCGGCATCAGAAGATGGGGAGCGGATGGAAGGGGAGTAGAATCATTTATTTTGTGTGTGTGACATAACAGAAGACATATATACCAGGATAAGTTCATGATAGAGACATATATACACCAGTATGGGGACATATATACAGGATGGGATGAAAATGGGGGGATGGGGACTGTATACCAGGATGGGCCCCAAAATGGGGTGAATATATACTAGGATGACCCCAAAATGGGGGAATATATACCAGGCTTGGGGGGGGGGGGGGGACGACACATGTATTTCAGGACGGGCCCGTGATGGGGACATATATAGCAGGATGGGCCCAAAATGATGGGGGGGGGGATATATACCAGGATGTGGGACATAAATATACCAAGATGGGTACATACTGTATATACCAGGATGGGCCCGAAATGGGGGGGGGGGGGGAATATATACCAGAAAACAGGGCATACATACCAGGATGCGGGACATATATACCAGGATGGGCCCATGATAGTGAACATATATACTGGAATGTGGGACATGTATACCAGGATGGGCACAGAATGGGATTCATACATACCAGGAAGGGGGACATGATGAGGGACATTAGTACAAAATTGAGGGACATTACCACCATAACCGTGCCCGTAGCAGATACCCCCCAATTACAGTGCATCATGACCACATTTTTTGCTTCAATTCTGTTTCCAAACTCTAAAACCTAGGTGTGTCTTAAGGCCGCTTTACACGCTGCAACATTGCTCAAGCGATCTCGTTGGGGGTCACAGAATTCGTGACGCACATCCGGTCGCTTTAGCGATGTCTTTGCGTGTGACACCTATGAGCGATTTTGAATAGTCGCAAAAACGGTCAAAATCACTCATTGGTGACATGCCCCCCTATTCTCGAATATCACTGCTGCTCGGTGTACGAAGTAGTTTGTCGCTCCTGCGGCAGCACACATCGCTATGTGTGACACCGCAGGAACGAGGAACCTCTCCTTACCTGCGGCCGGCCGCAATGAGGAAAGAAGGAGGTGGGCGGGATGTTACGTCCTGCTCATCTCCGCCCCTCCGCTTCTATTGGGCGGCGGTTCGGTGATGCTGCTGTGACGTCGCTGTGACGCTGAACGAACTGCCCCCTTAGAAAGGAGGCGGTTCGCCGGTCACAGCGACGTCGCAGAGCAGGTATGTGTGTGTGTGTGTGTGTGACACTGCCGTAGCGATAATGTTCGCTATGGCAGCGATCACACGATATCGCATGTACGATGGGGGCGGATGCTTTCGCGCTCGACATTGCTAGCGATGTCGTAGCGTGTAAAGCGGCTTTTAAAGTAAAAAAAAAAGTGGTAACAGGCCACTGAAGCAGAGATATGTCTATAACATTGAGTCCAATGAAGAATGGCATCATCTATGGCTACTATATAAAACTAGAAGGTGGCCCGATTCTACGCATCGGGTATTCTAGAATTTACGTATTGTGTAGTTCATGTATGATTTTTGTTATATATATATATATATATATATATATATATAGATGTTGTTGTGTGTAGTTACCAAGTGTTTGTGTAGGGCGCTGTACATGTTCTGAGTGTCGCGGGGGGTGAGAGCGGTGTTGTATGTGTGTTTCGTGTGTTGCGTTGTTTGTGGAGCGCTGTGTGTCTGTAGCGTTGTGTGTGTGTGTGTGTTGTGCGGTTTGTGTGGGTGTGGTGTGTTTTGGGGGGAGGTATGTTTTGAGCAATGTGTGTGTTGTGCAGTATGTGCGTATATTTGTGTGTGCAGCGTTGTCTGTGTGTGTGGGTGTCTGTGTAGGGCGTTGTTTGTGATTCCTAGTGTGTGTGTGTTGTGCAGTGCGCGTGTGTGTGTGTGTTGGGGGGAGGTGTGCACCTCCCATCGTGCTCCATCCCCCATGCTGCGCACCCCCCATCATGCTGCATCCCCCATGCTGCGCACTCCCAAACGTGCTCCATCCGCCATGCTGCGCACTCCCAAACGTGGTCCATCCGCCATGCTGCGCACTCCCAAACGTGCTCCATCCGCCATACTGCGCACTCCCCATCGTGCTGCATCCCCCATGCTGCGCACTCCCAAACGTGCTCCATCCGCCATGCTGCGCACTCCCCATCGTGCTCTATCCGCCATGCTGCACACTCCCAAACGTGCTCCATCCGCCATGCTGCGCACTCCCAAACGTGCTCCATCCGCCATGCTGCGCACCCCCTATCATGCTCCATCCGCCATGCTGCGCACTCCCAAACGTGCTCCACCCGCCATGCTGCGCACTCCCAAACGTGCTCCATCCGCCATGCTGCGCACTCCCAAACGTGCTCCATCCGCCATGCTGCGCACTCCCAAACGTGGTCCATCCGCCATGCTGCGCACTCCCAAACGTGCTCCATCCGCCATGCTGCGCACTCCCAAACGTGCTCCATCCGCCATACTGCGCACTCCCCATCGTGCACCATCCGGCATGCTGCGCACTCCCAAACGTGCTCCATCCGCCATGCTGCGCACTCCCAAACGTGCTCCATCCGCCATGCTGCGCACTCCCAAACGTGCTCCATCCGCCATGCTGCGCACTCCCAAACGTGCTCCATCCGCCATACTGCGCACTCCCAAACGTGCTCCATCCGCCATACTGCGCACTCCCAAACGTGCTCCATCCGCCATACTGCGCACTCCCCATCGTGCTCCATCCGTCATGCTGCGCACTCCCAAACGTGCTCCATCCGCCATGCTGCGCACTCCCAAACGTGCTCCATCCGCCATGCTGCGCACCCCCCATCATGCTCCATCCGCTTGGGAGTGCGCAGCATGCCGGATGGTGCACGATGGGGAGTGCGCAGTATGGCGGATGGAGCACGTTTGGGAGTGCGCAGCATGGCGGATGGACCACGTTTGGGAGTGCGCAGCATGGGGGATGCAGCACGATGGGGAGTGCGCAGTATGGCGGATGGAGCACGTTTGCTCAGCCTCTCTCCTTCCAGCCTCCCTCAGCATCAGCCTCCCCCTCCCAGCCTTCCCCAAGATCAGCCTCTCTGCTCCCAGCCTCCTCCAGCACGCCGTGCTCCTCTGCCGACACTCACCCACACAACCGATCGCATCCACTCACCCACACAACCGATCGCATCCACTCACCCACACAACCGATCGCATCCACTCACCCACACAACCGATCGCATCCACTCACACACACAACCGATCGCATCCACTCACACACACAACCGATCGCATCCACTCACACACACCCGATCGCATCCACTCACACACACAGACACTGACGATATTGCACATACGCGCTGATACTCACAACATCCGGGGATATCACATGCTTCTGGCCATGTGATCCTCCGTCAGGTCCTGGAAGCTCACAGCACAATATCGCCGCCGAGAAGCAAGCGATATCCCAGGATGTTGTGAGTATTTGGATGCGATGTGATGTGTGTTTGTGAGTGAGTGTGATCTGATTTGTGTGTGTGTATGTGTGTGTGTGTGTGTATGTGTGTGTGCTGTTATGTGTGTGTATGTTCCGCAGCTGCAGGACCTTGATGTGTGGATGCGATGTGATGTGTGTGTGTGAGGTGTGTGTGAGAGTGAGTGTGAGCCGGTGTACACTGGTAACTATGATACACATCGGGTAACTAAGGGACCTTAGTTACCCGATGTGTATAATGGTTACCAGCTTTCACGGCCTCCGTTAAGATCCCAGCATCGCAAGGTTATGTCTGGCGCTGCCGGGATCCTGACGGAGCCGGTGTAGAAGCAAGTGATATCCCAGCATGTTGTGATGTGTGGATGTGATGTGTGAGGTGTGTGTGAGAGTGAGTGTGATCTGATGTGTGTGTACTCACCTGGGAATCGGAGCCCCGTGTCAGTTGGGCCACAGCGAGCGTGCATTGCGTGACGGGGGCGGGGCCTGCAGAGAGCCGGAGCGAGAGGCCAATCCGTGTGGGGGGGCGGGGCCATGGCGAGCCCAGCGGCCAATCAGCTTTGTGTCACCGTAAGGACACAATTTCGGAGCATGACAGACAGACAGACAGACAGACAGACAGACAGAATAAGGCAATTATATATATAGATGCTTACAGAGGGACAACAGGGCCCTATGTTCAACCGAAAGTCTTATTACTGCTCTGTACAATTCAGAGGCTTCACACATCTATAAGAGGCCTATGTCTAGATAGATAAAACTACAATGGAGTGAAAAAAAGATTAGGCCACTGTCTGCATCAATGTGTCAGTGCAACCCCAAAATGCATACCTGTAAACACCTTAAATGAAGTGTTCCTTCTGTATGTGGATCACCCTTTGCCAGCAATGCAGCCAGCTCATGAGCGCTAACCTCTGCATATACTCGACTCGAGTACCGCGTACAAATGGAAGCCAATGTGATACTTTAGCATTTTTTCAGAAGGTCGTCTGGAAAAATGCTTGGGTTTTCCTTTGACTTCCATTATACTTGGTACTCAAGCCGAGCCCATCCGAGCTGCTCATTTTGAGTACAAAGTACTTGCACATGGCAGGGATCGCTCATCACTAGTTATTACTAAATACTGACCACTTACGAAGAAGTTGAAATATGGAGAAAAACAGTTATAAAAAAAAAAAGAAGAAGAAGGATTTGGAACTCGCCAGCCCAGCCAACAAAGTATTTTTGGTTGGAGATGAACCATCAAAGTTAGATAATAGTATAATGCTATAAGCATACCGAAAAACACTGAAGCATACAATGAAAAATGCCACTTGCTAACTTGGAAGTGTGAATAATGAAATGCATACCTGCCATGAATATTAGGAAAAAGGAGATATTTAGCAATCGCATTGATCAATGTAACTGAGCCCCAAAACCTCGTCAAGGTATATCTCTATATTGGGGTCCCTAGCTCTATGACCCTAACTGTGTGTCATCTCATTGCAATTAAAAACTGCTGTGTGTGGAGAGGGGTAACCAAGGACTTTCTTATATAGGAGAAGGAAAAAACATGGCCGAAAGGGGCGGAGCTGTGTTCACATTCAGAAAAAAAAACTTCATAATACTAAATAGGATAACTGAAGTGAGCACTAATATATATTATGAGTGCAAGCCAAAAAATTTAGTATTATGAAGTTTTTTCTGAATGTGAAGACAGCTCCGCCCCTTTCGGCCATGTTTTTTCCATCTCCTATATAAGAAAGTCCTTGGTTACCCCTCTCCACACACAGCAGTTTTTAATTGCAGTGAGATGACACACAGTTAGGGTCATAGAGCTAGGGACCCCAATATAGAGATATACCTTGACGAGGTTTTGGGGCTCAGTTACATTGATCAATGCGATTGCTAAATATCTCCTTTTTCCTAATATTCATGGCAGGTATGCATTTCATTATTCACACTTCCAAGTTAGCAAGTGGCATTTTTCATTGTATGCTTCAATGTTTTTCGGTATGCTTATAGCATTATACTATTATCTAACTTTGATGTGCAGCCTTATCCTTATGTACTATGTATTTTTTTTTCTTGCACTCATAATATATATTAGTGCTCACTTCAGTTATCCTATTTAGTATATAGATGAACCATGACTGGTCTGCGCCAGCCTCTCACGCTCATATACGAGGCCACCTAATCCTCTTATGATTGGAAACAAATCGAGGCAGCTAAGCTCAAATATATATCCTTCTAAATCACTATTATAAGACCACTTACTCAATAAAGAGGGAGGTCTCCTGAAGACCAGTCTTGTCCATATGCACCTATCAGGACATAAAGATGTCATAGTGAGGGTCCCTCGCTCGGGTTCCATCTCTATGAGCCGGAACGGAGAATCTAATGGACTTGAGCTAACTTTGTATAATAGGTTGGGGCCACATGAGCGTATGGCATCGGATGCGACGACCCTCGGCTCCCGCTGTGCTGCGAGTGTAAGCCAAGTGTAATGCCACTGTGATCTAATCCTGCAATTGGATCACAGCTGCAGAGGAGAGGGAGGGATTAATCTCCCTATATCCTCTATTGCCAGCTGATGCGATTATCGCATGTGATCCGAGTGCAATGCGATGTTTCTCTCGCACCCATAGACTTGTATAGGTGTGAGTGAAAACGGATTGGATTCCACGCACAGCATGCTGTGATTATTTTCTCTGTCCAATTAGGGCTGAGAAAATAATCGCAGATGGGAACGGCCCCATAGAGTGACATGGGTCCAGTTGGAATGCAATTTATTTTTTTTATTGCTTTCCACTCGGACCATTTTACTCGCTGTGTGTCCTAAGCCCTTAGGTATAGCCTAAGCCCTTAGGTATAGCCAGTGATCTAAATGAGCACCATTTTATGGAAAAGCCTAGGTGGTTAATGGCTTTATTGGGTAAAATTAGCAAAATGCCTGGGTAAACCCCCTAAACTACAGGGGGATGTTCTGTACCTTCACATGCGGGTGGTCGTGTCCACACACTTATGGCCGTGTAGCCCATGCACGGACATATCGATAGATATCCGCACACTGGCATGAATGTCCACTGGTGAAAATTGTGCTGGTGCAGATATTAATCTGTGTAATCATCCAGTCGACACTTCTTGCTGGTCCTCTCGCTTCGCTCAGCTGCATTTCCAGTTTTCATGTGCACATCACATTTTGAAATTGCATGGGATTAGGACGATAAGTCTATGGATTTTTACAGTGTAAACAAAAGCGTTCTGTGGATGCAGCTTTTCGACAAATATATTCATTCCTCATTTTGAGTCGGTTTCATAATGCAGAATGCAGCAGACCTCTCTGACATCGCAGGTGGAAGTGTGCGCCATCTCCACCAATCCAGGTGATAGACAGAAAGCAACAAAAAAAAGGCTCTGCGGTGGGGAAACAGTCACACTATACACGTACCTGGCGGGGACCATCATGCTGATCTGCTGTCAATTTCTACCAACTGCTAAAATCCATATTGTATTAGCAGTGTTATAAAATATTTAAGTATTTTTTTCGATTTTCTATTTTTCAGGAATAAATAAACCACGTAGTGCCTTTAAATTTTCCCACAATATCAAATCGATCAATTGATCAATTTCTATGTAAAG
>NC_134353.1:126762916-126765416 GCF_048569485.1 Anomaloglossus baeobatrachus
TGATGGAGTGGGGATCATTCATGCGCAACTCTATTTCACTCAAGACGGGGCCAGAGGTTTGTTTTTAGTGTTTACAGAGGCGCAATTTAAGGATCACCTGGGTGGGGGGGGGGGAACAAGTGGTTGGACCCCCAGCAATCACCACGTTGTCTGTATCGGCAGGAGAATGGGGCTTGGAACGTTACATTACCGATACCTGCAAGGACCTGATACCGGATAGTACGCATGTACTCTGCACTTGTCTTATTAGAATAGGACATAAGCATGAGCGTAGAAGAAAAAAAAAAAAAAATGACGGCGTGTCGGATTTGTCACCTTACCGACACTAATGGCTCCAAACTGACCATGGTCATCACTCTCGTTCTGCCGGCAGCACGCTGCACTTTACTTCCCCATCAAATATGGATCAACGTTCAATTACAATCCGAACCTCAAAATCATTACATTTTAATGCAATCCCAATAAAGTATATTTCTAGACAAAAATCCACACGTACAACAATTGTACCCTGGTCTACGAGGGGACAGTCCCACTTACCTAGAGGCCTCCTCTTTGGCCTGTTCACGTTCTGCCCCTGGAAATGTGTCTCCAGGTCCTCGTCAATGGTCTGTCCTAGAGAAAGCAGGCTCACCCTCCTCATCCTCAGGAGCCTCGGAGCACTTTCTCGCAAGGTGTTCCCACCAACATCCAAGACCACTTCACCCGAAAAGGAGGAGGGTACTACTACCCTCTTTAAAAACTCCATGTCCCATCACATCACTGACAGCTAATGTACAGCGCTCCAGCAGCCAAGGCACGGGGAGGTGTATGCACAGCTTCCTTGAAATAACATTAAGGTGGACTGGCCCGGCTTGCTTTACATAGTGATGTCATGTGAACCTGGGTGGTGCCAGACGTGAACAGGTCAACAAGCCAGCTGTTCTGGAGCAGATCCTCCACAGTATTTACTGTACAAACTGATAAAAGCCGCAGATAACAGCCTCATAAAATAACTGCAATGTGCTTCATAAAACACCGCCACTCATAACTGCGGCTACAGTCACCATACTGCACACAGGAACCAAATTAGCAGCTCCCATAGGGTAAAGTGCCAAGAACACTACTTGTTAGCTGGAAAAGGCGTGAAGGCAGCAAGGAGGAGTAATAGTCTGCAGCAGGAGATAAGTCTTATCACTACACCCTGCTACACCGGCTGAGCACACTCCGAGGATGCGAGTATACAGCTCCCTCTAAGGCCTCCAGGGATGAAGCAGCAAAAATAATGCCAAGCGAGGCCTTACTCCATTACACCACCGAGATAAATCACACCCAAAATATAGAGCATTCGATGGTAGTAAGGAGTGCGGCTCTCACCGCTATCAGAGTATAGACATGCGACAAGCACTCATTGAAAAGCAAAGAATTAGAAACAAAAAGAAAAATATTATAGGATGTAAGAGGGCAAGGCACGGAGGCGAGGGGGGCAAGGCACGGAGGCGAGGGGGGGCAAGGCACGGAGGCGAGGGGGGGCAAGGCACGGAGGCGAGGGGGGGCAAGGCACGGAGGCGAGGGGGGCAAGGCACGGAGGCGAGGGGGGCAAGGCACGGAGGCGAGGGGGGCAAGGCACGGAGGCGAGGGGGGCAAGGCACGGAGGCGAGGGGGGCAAGGCACGGAGGCGAGGGAGGCAAGGCACGGAGGCGAGGGAGGCAAGGCACGGAGGCGAGGGAGGCAAGGCACGGAGGCGAGGGAGGCAAGGCACGGAGGCGAGGGAGGCAAGGCACGGAGGCGAGGCACGGAGGCGAGGGGGGCAAGGCACGGAGGCGAGGCACGGAGGCGACGGGGGCAAGGCACGGAGGCGAGGGAGGCAAGGCACGGAGGCGAAGGAGGCAAGGCATGGAGGCGAGGGAGGCAAGGCACGGAGGCGAGGCACGGAGGCGAGGGGGGCAAGGCACGGAGGCGAGGGAGGCAAGGCACGGAGGCGAGGGGGGCAAGGCACGGAGGCGAGGGGGGCAAGGCACGGAGGTGAGGGAGGCAAGGCACGGAGGCAAGGCACGGAGGCGAGGGAGGCAAGGCACGGAGGCAAGGCACGGAGGCGAGGGAGGCAAGGCATGGAGGCAAGGCACGGAGGCGAGGGAGGCAAGGCACGGAGGCAAGGCACGGAGGCGAGGGAGGCAAGGCACGGAGACGAGCCACGAAGGTTAGGGAGGCAAAGCATGAAAGGCCGGGGGGGAAAGCAAGGCACGCAAGGCCAGTGGGGGGGGCGCAAGGCACGCAAGGCCGGGGGGGCACGCAAGGAACGCATGGCCGGGGGGGCGCGCAAAGCACGCAAGGCTGGGGGGGGCAAGGCACGCAAGGCCGGTGGGGGGGGGGCAAGGCACACAAGGCCGGGGGGGGGGGGCAAGGCACGCAAGGCCGGGGGGGGGCAAGGCACGCAAGACCAGGGGGGGGGCAAGGCACGCAAGGCCGGGGGGGGGGCAAGGCACGCAAGACCAGGGGGGGGCAAGGCACGCAAGGCCGGGGG